>NC_085991.1:6227496-6504996 GCF_030014385.1 Trichomycterus rosablanca
GGTAGTAATGTAAACAATAATAATAAATATAAATAATTATCTTGCAGTATAATACCAAAGCATCGTCTGTAAGTAGTGGCGTTTATATTCTCAGTTGTTTGTAAATGTTTAGTGAGTATATCACAGCGTTTTAGTTACAAATTTACCGTAATTAAATACAATCGTTACCGTTACTATAGCAATTAGTATTAGTAAGTTCTTTATTGTTTTTATTGTTTGTATTTTTACTTCATTTTGATGCACACAGTGTTATAAAACCGACTGTATTCTGAAGGGAGTTGTCTGTCTGTCTGTCTAGCTGGTAAAGGGGGATAAACTATTAGTGAGGGCAGAACAATTGTCTTAAAATACACTGTAAAATCCTACATTAACTGCATCTCTCAAAATGCATGCTGATTTTGTGACCTGCAAAGTGACACATCCCACCAGTAGATGATGTTAAGAAATACACATAATCCCAAAATGTACAAGAAGATAATTAAGAAAATTAAGCAGAAGGAGGAAATTTAATGCAAATGAAAACAAGTTTGTGCTTCAGTAAGAGAAAACGGTGCGTCTCTTGTGTTATGAGGCCGTGTCTGTGGTAAAGGAGGACAATATAAATGCAGAATTTAGCCTCCAAGAAAAACAACAGACTGCAATCACAGCAGAATACGTTACAATCGGCCCTTTGAGGGCCACAATAATGCTGATGTGGCCCTCAGTGAAAATGAGTTTGACACCCCTGGTCTAGAAGATGACCAACTCAAACAGCAGCAATAGATGAGCGATCGTCTCTGACTTTACATCTACAAGGTGGACCAACTAAGTAGGAGTGTCTGATAGAGTGGACAGTGAGTGGACACTCCAGCAGCGGTGCTGTGTCTGATCCACTCATAGCAGCACAACACACACTAACACACCACCACCATGTCAGTGTCACTGCAGTGCTGAGAATCATCCACCACCTAAATAATACCTGCTCTGTGGTGGTCCTGTGGTGGTCGCATTGAAGAACAGGGTGGAAGTAGGTTAAAAAAGTATGTAGAGAAACAGATTCAGATACTACAGTCAGTAATTGTAGCTGATAAAATGGACAGTGAGTGTAGAATGTTATGGCTCATTGGTGTATTTTCATTGAAGCCTTGTTTGGAAAACATCAGCTAAAGGTACCGGCAGTGACTAAGCTTTCTTTCACACACCTGTCTTTTTGTCTCTGTTGACCCCTTCCTGTTTGGCCCGTCCCATATGGAAAGAGAATTCAGTGTCTTCTGTACTGGCTGACTTAATGAGTCGTGGTGCGCTGGTGACGGGTCAGTGCAAAACAACACTTTCGGTCTGTCTCAACCTGCGCATACATGTTCGACCTGATCCTTACTTCCGTCTCTTTCTGTGTTCCCGTTTCCATCCTTTTCTTTTAAACCCCCAACTTTCCCTTCGCCTCCCCACCCCTTCCGTGCTGTGTTTATGAAGAGGGATTTATTGGTCTGAGCGGGGCTGTTAGGTGATGGTGGGCTTTGCCGCTCAAGTGGTCTGGGACCCGGGGCAGGATGGTGCGTGTGTGGCTGTCTTTGCTTGTCGGAGCAGTCAGTGGAGAGTTCCATCAACCTTTGCCACCTCTGACTCCCTCCGCCGCCACGCTGGGAGGTCGAACAAAGAGACTTCCTTTCACTAAGATGGCGTGACCTTGCTGCAAATGTAATGTTTAGGATTAGGCCCAGTTCAATGGGAATGTAATCTGTCCTTTGCCCTTGAATAAAGTGTTATACGGAGGAAAGGCTTGTTGTTCTCAAGCTCCTGCCTTACTTCCAGCCTGTAGCTTTGATTTATTTATTTTTACTCATCATCTGGGATGAAATACTATAGCATGTACTACAGTCAAGACTCTCAGTAGCTGCATTTATCTCTCAAAAGACAAGATGACTGGACTCTTCTTGGAGTAATTAGCACGCTGGGCTGTAAATTCCCATTACAATCCGGAAGAACACAGGACTTTTATGAAGAACGCAGTAGAAGACGGGGGAAATGAGTGGGCTGGGACTGATCCTCCCATCCCTAGAGCATGTCTGGAAATCCAAATCATTGCAAAACAAAGCTGGAGGACGGGAGCAATTACGGAGCTGCTATGTTAGGGGTTATTGTTGTTATTTATTATTTTGGCTGTAATTGCTACGCATCATTTTATAATTATTAAGGTGTTTTGTGAGCTAATGAGATTAATCCTACACTGATGCTCTTGTATATATCAGTTGGCTCACCATGACTGTACTGCAGAGTCCACAAAGCAGAATATAGATCTTTCCGACTTCTCTTGGAATTATTGGTGCAAATCCACCCTTTTATTGTAATTCATGGTGAGGTCAATGCACTCACTCACTTTCTTAATTAATCAGGGTTGTTGGGTGGTCCCGAAGCCTATCCCAGCTTTTCAATGGGCACAAGGCACACAGTAACACCCTGGACGAGGCGCCAGTCCATCGCAGGGCAGACACACATCCATTCACCTATAGGGCGATTCAGTGTTTCCAATTAACCTAACTGCAAGTTTTTGGACTGTGGGAGGAAACCCACGCAGACCCGGGGAGAACATGCAAACTCCAAACAGAAAGGACCCGGACCGCCACGCCTGGGGATCGAACCCATGACCTTCTTGCTGTGAGGCGACAGTGCTACCCACTTAGCCACCGTGCCGCCCAGTGAACAAATTATTGGTGTAAATGCAACCTATTATTGTAATTCATGGTGAGATTCCCTTTTACAAAGCCGAATGTCATTGGGTGGGTAGCACCGTCGCCTCACAGCAAGAAGGTCCTGGGTTCGATCCCCAGCTGTTCTCCCCATGTCCGCGTGGGTTTCCTCCGGGCGCTCCGGTTTCCTCCGTTTCAGTCATGAATGTAACCAAAGTGTTAACGTTAATGGGCAAGCCGTTTGGACTAGTAATCAGAGGGTCGCTGGTTCAAGCCCCACCACTGCCAGGTTGCTGCTGTTGGGCCCTTGAGCAAGGCCCTTAACTCTCAATTGCTCAGATTGTATAGTGTATCTGTAATGTAAGTCACTTTGGATAAAGGCGTCTGCTAAGTGCTGAAAATGTAAATGTAGAGGTGAAAGCGTGTATCTAGCCGAAATGCGTTATGTCTGAGCCTGTGTACGCGAGTGTGTCAGTGAACGAACGGGAGAGGGAGATCGCTGATAAAGATCCGTGTTAACCTTGCGTGGCGGCAGGCTGAATGGAGGGGAAAATTAGGCCTGATATAATACTCACGCATGAGGCTCTCAGACAGTGAGGGAGGTGTGTGTCACCAGCCATGCGCACAGAACGTTTAAGGGCTGGAAACAAAACTCCTTCCTCGTTCCTCCAGCCTTCGTCGTAGTCGCATCGCGTCGCCAGATTTATATTTCATATTTCACACCCGTGCTGCGCATTATTAAAAGTCATGTTCCTGCTGTTCTTCTCGCGGCGGTTGGAATTGGGGTGAGAACGACGAAGGCGGTTCAGATTCACGGTGTATTTAGCCAACATGAAAATAATCCAGCGTCTACGTTCATATCTGTCGTGGCGGAATTGTTACTGCTCGGCTGAGCGGCCCTCTCTCCCCCGTGTGTGATAGAAAGTGTGTGTATGTGCGAGTTTGACCATGGTAGACAGTGGTTAAAGGATTTAGCTCGGGTTAATGGGCCTTTTGGAACGGCTTAGCCTGCATGGCAGTGAGAACTGGAGAGAATGACTCTGGTGGGGAGATTGATACTCCGGTTAAAGAAAGCCCAGCGACAGGGGCCATTAGCCTGCTGTGAGAGAACAGCACCGGCTTTTCTCAAACCTCTCAGTCCAGGATAGAGAGGAGAAGACTGATGCTAACCTGGGTCAATGGTAAAAGGCTGGATTCGAAGGTCGAGCTAGGTCTGGTTGAACCTAGAGTCCAAAAAAGTCTCAGTCAGATACCAGAATTTATTCTCATTTAACAGCTGGAAATTATAGAGTTAGGTCCTCATTGAGGTTGAGGTTTACCCATACCCCATTAAAACATGCCATTTGGGGTACTGGTTAATCTAATCTACACCAGGTTGCCATAAAAGGACGCCCTTCCTGGTGCATTTCTCCTACTTCTATCCAGGCTTGGGACCTGCACTAAGAGTGCACTTAGAAGTGCGCCTCCAAATGGCCAGTCTAGTCTAAGCCAAATTCCCAATATGTACTAATATATTAATAATGGAACTAGTAATTCCTATTACTGGTTTAGGAATGATCTCAGACTTCTCGTTGGTACAGCTCAGTAAAAAAGGACGAGAAAAGACCAGTCTGTCTGATTGGCCCGTCTGATTCTTCTCTCCATCCGTGACAGCTATGACATACACATGCATTTTATCACCCGTTGACTCTGTGGATAGTGTTTACTGGACAAAAGCCCTGGATATAGAGTAAAGGGAGGTGGTGCGAGAAAGTGAGAGAGAGTCGGGCTAAGGCAGGGAGACTGTTGTCTCATTAACGGAGCTAACTGTGCAGAATAACACGATGATTTGCTGTCCAGGGGTAACTGGTATTCAGGTTTCCCATCACACTTTGTATGGCTCCTTTTGAGATCTAGTGTGTAGTCATATACCGGCAATCACGCAAGACTGTGTGTGTGTGTGTGTGTGTGTGTCCTAGCAGAGCTTTTCTAGTGAGCTGCTCAATCCACTGTGGTGATAAATCAGACACTGTGTTAATTGGTATGAAAACAACACTTTGGCAGTATATAATGTTTTATGTGTCTTTCATGTCCTTTATTGTAATACTAATGAGGGGCTGTATATCCGAGAAGGAAGGGGGGGTCGGGACTCTGCATCTCTTCCCTCTTCTCGGCGGTCTGGATAAGCTTCTTAGCGGGATCACTGGAATATTCCACCCGCCAAGTGATGCAGGCGGAACACAATCGCTCCCCCCCCCCCCCCCCCCCTCCTTCATTTGCAATCAGTAATTAGTATGCAAATGAGCCCAGGGGACCACACAAGTACTAGTGTATTACAAGAGTCTGATTATGACTCCTCAGGCTTCTCAGGGGCGAGAGTGGAGTACTGGAGAAGCTCCTTACGTCCTCATGCTCCGCCGGGCTCCGAGTGCCGCCCGCTCACGTAGCCTTCTCGTTGGTGCGTCGCCCCGTCTGTCATCCGCCGCTGCTCCTTTAACATAGCACGGGGATTGTCACTGCCCGATTTGCATACGGATTAATGGGTTACCGATTAGTGGGTTAGCGAATGAATTATTCTGAGCGTGTGCTAGACATGTGAGGTGTTATACTTGCCAGGTTTGATTCATCTGTGGAAAAAATGGGTGTTCGTTTGGAGTAGCAGTGATACCCTCTTGCCAGGTTTGTAGGCACCCTAGTCTGGCAATGTACCTAGATGGTCTTCCATAATGGACTTCAGACTGTCGGTCTTAATCAGATTTCTTTGCAAACCATTGGCTCAAGCTTTGGTAGCAGGTTCTTTAGCAAGATCAGACCCTGGCTCTGTGCTGTGGGATGAGGCGGTAAGATCTTAGTGTATAAAGTGGCATGAAAAGAGCAGAACCTGGCTGGTTATCATTGTCTGAAGGGATTAAACTGTCCTCTGGCTAAGGGTTTGAAAGGGTAACAGTCTTGTTGCCCTCAAATGATCAGCTGACTCATTGCTGAGTGACTTGGCAGCCAAACGAACAGTGGAAAGCAGAGTTGGCCTAAGGAACTTGTAGGTATATGGGCTTCCTGAAGGCACTGGCACAATCCCAGTGTGAAATAGCCAAGCCATCTGTTTTTATTGTAGTGGTTCAGGTTCAACCTGGAAACACTGGGTCTGAGGTGAAAGTCTACTCTTGACAGAGCACCAATCCATTCCTGGGCACCAATTCCTGGTCCCAGGTACCCGCTGTGTATTCACACATTGCGCATTGCCTATCTGTAGAATGCCACTACAGTGCAGTAATGTCTCGGCAGTGTAAATATGACAGCTTGGATGCTCCTACAGGCCAAATGCACCACAGGGGGCTCGTCCTATAAAGCAAATATTATTACACACCAAAATTATTTATTAGTACTACCCCACACCTGCCCCCCCACCACCTGCGATGTAGCTTCCTTTCTGATAGCTCTCACAGAGGTAGTATTTATGACGGTGGGCTTGTTCCCTTCTTCCATATCTCACTCCCTGAAAAAGGGGGTGTGTAATGAAACACACCGCGCTTGAGGTTCGTGTTGTGACAGGCGTAATTGTGAGGCGCATTAAAAGCCCGTGAAGGAACCCTCCACAATGTGACAGAAGGAACGGCTGGCGGCGAAATAGCCATTTTACCAAGTCGGAGTGAATTGAGGGGTTTGATTAGCGCTGTCATTCAGGAAAGACGTCTTTGCCATGGTGTGATTATAGGTGTTGGTTGGAACTGTTGTAGAACACAGATGCCAGGCTTTAATGGAAGGTCCGAGACATCCCTTGACGCATCATCGCTGGAATTTGAATATGCACGCAACCCAACATTTCTTTCAAGGGACCGGGCTATGAGGTCAAAAGAAATGTCACATGAATATCAATTAATCATCTCTTATATTGGTAGCAGGTGCTTTGGTCAAGAAGGGTCAAGCAAGGAAAATTTTTTTACTTAATTAGTGATGAGCATCATGCCATGCCATAGCCTGTGTGGGCAGAAGGTAAAGTTTATTATAACATCTACAGTATGTTAGGTAATGTACTGTAGTTTCTCTCTCTTAGTCTTTTCTTAGATAGCTTCCTTCTACATTTATTGTCTTCATCCTGGCTTATGGTTAAGGGCCTCAAAAGGTGACCCAAAAAATAAAGTGAGCATCAGTCACACAGTGAGGTTAGTGGAGCTTAATGATGCTATTCTGCCAACCTGCGTGCAAGTCAATGGTGCTCCATTTCAAGGTGGATGGCTAACGTAAAAGTAAAAGGGTTAAAGCCCATAGAGCAGGGCTCATACCCTCTGGGAGTCTCACCAACCCCCAGGGAAGGGGCTTTGTCTCCTTGGGCAAACATTCCCACAGAAAAAAGGGGAAAAAGCCATTTGGCTCCCCCAGCTTGTGCTCCTTTCACTGGCCGAGGGGGTCTTCCCCAGTCAACAGCTGGACATGACGTGACAAATTGGGGGCTTTGTCTTTCTGGGGAAGCAGAGGGGGTGGCAGAGGAGAATGCGTAGTGAAAGAGATGTGGATGGGGAAGGGGGGGGGGGGGTATTAAACATTGAAAGGATGCAGGGGAGCCATAGAATGCATTGTGAATCACAGCAACACAATGCAAATTGCACAGTTTAAGGGGAAAATATGTCGGGGCTTTGTCTCAGATTGAAACGCTCCGGCTTATGGAGGGTAGAAGTGAAGGAGTGATTTCGCATGGGTCAGACAGGCATGATTAGCCAAGCGGTGAATAACACGGGTATCTGGAAGACAGTTTCCACTGGATTTCATTTAACAGAAGCTGATTTGGTTGCAAATAAGCCTCAGCAAACCTTGTAAACAAACCCGGAATTACAAAACATCTCATCGCCGTGATTATGTTCTGGATTCTGAAGGTTCGTAAAAGAGCGTTTAATTCCAGAATTTACAAATATAGCGCATAGAGCTAAAGCATAAACAAAATAGAACAAAAAGGAAAACAAAAAAAACACCCGAAAGCTTCAGAAATGCAAAGTCATGGTGGCCTCCGAAGCCCTTCAACAGCCGTTTTATGAAGCTGCCCCTCTCTCAGAATGAGAAAAGAGATCCCCCACGAATGACCCCCGGGTGAAAAAGCTCCGTATTTGACAGAGTCCGCCTCTTAACTTGTTAACTTGCTAATTGCCCGGCAGTCACTTCATGAGCTGAACAATGGACTGCTAGCTGAGCGATGAGGCTCTCTCTTTGAGAGGCCAGTCGAGGGGGCCAGGTGGCCATACTGGGGGAGCAGAAAGGGGCTGGCTAGCCTTGAGTGTTGTGTGTGAGGTCTGGTTTGGTTTCCAAGGGGATGGCGGGCTGATATATTATCCGGAGGAGTATTGGGCTGACCCACGGAGCCGGAGGGGCAGGTGGGGCAGGACTGTACCACGCAAACCCTTCTACTTCGCTTCCACCCCCTTCTTAGCTCTTTCTTGCATCCTCGATGCCTTGGTGACCCCATCCTTGCTTTATATTTACCCAGTGGAGGCCTGGTAATGTGTGTGTTTTGGGAAGTGCTAACTGGGCTGCTGTTCAGACTCGGAGCATGTTAGGTAATTAGGAAGAGCTTACAGGGCCATTTCCACAACAGCTGCTCGCACAGCAAACATGGTGCGAAGCCAGCGGGAGCCAGCGCATTGTGATCTGTTTTGTGGGATAGATGTTGCCAAGTACAATACTCTGGCATGTGTGCTGGGAAGGACTTGAAGTGCCAGCCGCTTGGATCAGGTCCTTCTGTTGCAGCACAAACACCCATTACAAGAGTGACATAGGAACCGTCAGCATCCAGCGGATTTGGCTGGTCCTTTTCACTCAGCACAGTTTGCTTTCTTGGCATGGTAGAGGAATTGGAGAGTGTTAGGTGCACATTCTACACTAGGTTCTGAGCCTAGGTTTCATTTTTATTCATGCTACATATGGCTAACATGCTAAGTGGTGACATATTTACTTACTTGAAACGAGCTTTTAACCGAACAAAAAACAGTGCTCGGTTTGTCTCTTCTCGTTGGGTGTAATTGGTTTTCTCTAGACGTTGAGGTATTCGAGATGTGTTTGGAGGGCTGGAGGTAAATAATTGGGCTCCCATGATCTGTCCCATGAGTTCACCATGCTAGAAAAAACAAACTAGGCACGGTCTTTGCTTTCAAGACTCCAGGTGGCAATGTGGGTTCCAAGGTAGGTGTAGTCATGCCTAACTAATGATCCTCCCATGGTCTGGCGTCTTAGGTGAGACCTAGGCTTTGGATTTAAGACTGGCAAACCAACTGACCGCAAACCAATACTGCATAAATAAGGAAATGCCTGTTTAGTTCAAACTGTATCTGTGTGGAGCAAGGGGGCACATCTACACCTGTGTCTGGTGGTCTTAGGTGGGAATAGTTTACATGGCAACTCCTACAAAGGTTCCTAATCTGGGCATCAGTTGGGTATATGGGGCATGATTTAATTTAATGACCCCAAATTGACCCTAATTCAGTGCACTAAAACTGCCTGGGCATTGACGTCACAAACTTAACATTCTACCCTAGTAGCCCTTAAGTTTGAGTGATGCTAGAAAAAACAAACTAGGCATGGCCTTTGCTTTCAAGACTCCAGGTGGCAATGTGAGTTCCAAGGTAGGTGTAGTCATGCCTAACTAATGATCCTCCCATGGTCTGGCACCTTGGGTGAGACCTAGGCTTTGGATTTAAGACTGGCAGACCAATTGACCAAAAACCAAGACCGCATAAATGAGGAAACGCCTGTTTAGTTCAAACTGTATCCGTGTGGAGCAAGGGGGCACATCTACACCTGTATCTGGTGGTCTTAGGTGGGAATAGTTTTCAAGGCAACTTTTGCAAAGGTTCCTAATCTGGGCATCAGTAGGGTATTTGGGGCATGATTTAATTTAATGACCCCAAATTGACCCTAATTCAGTGCACTAAAACTGCCTGGGCATTGACGTCACAAACTTAACATTCTACCCTTTGAGTGTATGTGTGATGCCCTGTGATGGCCTGGCACCTGGTCCAAGATCCAGAGATCTGCAACTGTGACCAGTACAAGCAGGGTACTGAAGATGGAAGCATTTCCAACAATGCATCCTTCTTTCCGACAGTATATAACCCAAACACATGAGCGTGCAAGCTTCTGAAGAAAACCTAAATGCTGATTGGTTGAACTGGGCCCGAAAAGGACACCATTGCAAGGATGCAAAGACTTCATTAGCTTTAGTCGTAAGTGGCCTTTACATGGCTTGAGTTTCAAAGCCTTTCCTGAGTTTTATACAGTACAGTATAACTCCCTCATTAGCGCACCCGGCTCATCGATATTTCCTGCTACGTTTCCTCTACGTTCTCCTAACAAGCCATCATTGTTAAACTGTACCTCCTCAATGGCGGCATGAGTAAACCAGCCGACATCATCTAAAAGGGCGCAATTAAATCACTGTAACCTGTAATCATTGGCGCGCGTAAACAGCTATACCATTATACGAGCGCACACGTGTACAGACTCACAAACACACACAAACACTTCCCGGAGAGTGCACGGCACTCCCCTGTGCCACGGCAGATGTTTTTCATGTGGTTCCCTGATCTCACAAATAGGCAGCATGGTCTGCGGCTATGAGGCTATGTGTGTTTTCCTGGCCCGAACCGTGCAGCGGGGGCATCGATGTGTATCAGCGGAATGAGCCGTCCTTCAGGCCTGGGAGTCAAACAATGCAAACATGATCTCTATATTTGGAGAGCCGCTTTGCGCCGCTTGACGTGGGGCGAAAAAGGGCGCTCGCCGCGCTATCATTTATATGATGAATTAAGTCATGGCTGCCCACTCTAACAACATACGCGTATTCGTGTGGAGGGCCCGCACCCAAACCCATTTTTCCGTCTTTCTCCTTGCCCTCTCACCCTCCCCTCGCTGCCCCTCTGCTTGGCATCTGTTAAGCCGCTAAAGAGAAAGCTGTGTGGTGAAACCGGTGCGTCTTGCCGGCTGGATTTGAACAAGCACATCCCTGTTCTACCTCGGTGGCCTATGAAATGAGAAAATCAGCCACTGTGATGCCGACGGGAGCAGGGCTCGGGTGATAAATCTGCCAGGACGACTCTCCGCACGTGCGTACGCGTGTCTTCCGTAGAGACGGGCGCACGGAAGCGGTCGCGAGATCCGTGGATTTGATTTCGCAGCAGAGAAAATTTGCGTCTGGGAAGCCATCAGCCTAAATGCACATCACATTAAAACATGTATGAGTTCAACCCACCCCCACCACCCGCCCCACACCTTGCTTGCTTGATCATTTTCTTTTCTCTTGCTCTTCAAATATTCAATAATTCATTATCTTTTGTGAAACAGAGGGTCAAGTCACAGAAGAAAAACTTCACCCGGAGAGCCTTTGGTGAAGGAAATAATGCGTCAGATTTTCAGTGCTCACAAGCACATAATCTTTATTAGATCTTATGTGTCGAGATCCGTATCTGCCCAATTCACGACGCTGTTTAGACTGCGAGGTAATTTAATCCCGTCCTTTCATACCGTCCTGTTTAAACGGAGAGCATTCCTCGTCTTAATGACGCTCAGCCAGGCTGGGTTCGGTGTTTCTGTCTGATGGTGGAGGACCAAATCATGATATCAGGCCTCTCGATAGGATGGCTACTGTTAAATGTCACGGTAGACCTGATAGCATCTGATCTGTGGATGAGGGGTAGGGGAAAAGAAGCGCTTTCATGTGTTATCTTTTTCAAAGGGGTGGGATTGAGCAAGGGGGCACACCTGTACGTGAAGTGCACTTTCTGTATCATGAGCTTCCAAACATGTGGGTGTCTGAAGTGCAGGTGTGCGTGGATAGAGAACTTAACAGTTTCCTTAAACCTGATGTTTAATTTCCACCAACATTTTATCAGTACATGTTTACCTCTGCCAAACAACATCCTGGAAAATGCTACGGGTGCTCCCTAAGGGTAAAGGTCTAAAATTATTTCTTTATAATTTTCAAATTATAAAATTTGCTTGTTTTACTGGGTCTACATGAAATACCCTTATGAGAACTCATCACTACAAATTCCTCCATTTGAAAAAGTAGTCCCTTCCTTAAAGAGACAATAAGAATTAAAGCAAAGGAAAGAAAACATCTGGATGAGCATTTAAAACTTCAGTAGATTAATTGGCTACTGTTGAATTGGTCCAGGATGTAGAGCCAAAACATTAGGACCACCCTCCAACATGCTGCCAAAACAGCTCTGACCTACTAAGACATGGACTCCTGTGGTACCTGGTACCAGGATACTACCAGCAGGTTCTTCATCATTCGTAATCGTCCTATAGTGCATCCTGGTCCATCTGTCCCACCCTCCAACACGCTGTCAAAACAGCTCTGACCAACCAAGACATGGACTTAGCAGGACATCTGAATAAATCCTGTGGTATCTGGTACCAGGATACTACCAGCAGGGTTCTTCATCTTCCCTAATCGTCCTATAGTGCATCCTGGTCCATCTGTCCCATCCGACACCTCACTGTAAAAAAACAGCATTGACCTACCAAGACCTGGACTCAGCAGGCAGGACATCTGAATGACTCCTGTGGTATCTGGTACCATTGTACGAGCATGTTCTTCATCATTTATAATCATCCTATAGTGCATCCTGGTCCATTTGTCCCACCCTCCAACACGCTCTCAAAACAGCTCTGACCTCCTGAGACATGGACCCAGCAGGCAGGACATCTGAATGACTCCTGTGTTATCTGGTACTAGGATACTACCAGCAGGTTCTTCATCTTCCCTAATTGTCCTACGGTGCATCTTGGTCCATCTCTCACACCCTCCAACACACAGTCAAAACAGCTCTGACCAACTAAGACATGGACTCAGCAGGAGACCTGAATGAGTCCTGTGGTATTTGGTACCAGGATACTACCAGCAGGTTCTTCATCTTCCCTAATCGTCCTATAGTGCATCCTGGTCCATCTGTCCCACTCTCCAGCACGCTGTCAAAACAGCTCTGACCAACCAAGACATGGGCTCAGCAGGACATCTAAATAAGTCCAGTGGTATGTAGTAACAGAATAGTACCAGCAGGTTCTTCATCATTCGTAATTGTCCTACAGTGCATCCTGGTCCATACTTTCCAAAGGTACACAGTGGTTGGTGGCTCGTCCCTCTTCGGACCACTGTTGGTAGGAACTCACTATAGCTACCTCAACACATGAACTACAACTGGCAATGGTCAGCGCAACACTTAATATAAAACTGACCCTCACATGCACAGTTGTTTGAAAATTTTGGGAGTGGTTACTATCTGACAGGTCCGTCAACCAATCACAGCTCTAGATTCTAGGCCAGGAATCACAGGCCACACTAATGCTTTTGGACTAATAGCAAAAACTACCTTGTGTGTGTGTGTGTGTGTGTGTGGTGGAGAGGTTTATGATGTGGCACTGGCTTCCTGCTCTCCGCGTTGTTAACCTCCAGCAAACAGGGCTCAGCTGTGACAGGGTTTGTCCTCGTAACAAAGCAAGTGTACACGCCTGTCTTCCTACAGTTCCGTCGAGTTTACAGCCTGATCCGAGGCCCCGGTCTGACCGTCCGAATTCATATCTGTAGCGTAAGCAGATGCAAACACACGGCAGTGGTGGCAGCTTCATAAAAAGAATTCGAATGCTCAGAGGTGTCGTAAGTCATGTGTCGATCCCACACATGCAGGAATGCGAGCTGTTTTAAGAGGTCGGGCCTTCCTGTTGCCCCTTCCTTGTGTGCGTTACTCAAGGCTCAGAGGAAGTCCAGCTTCCCAATATGGCTCATTGACGGGCCTTATGGGAGGTAGGGATGGGTAACCTCTGTCTAAGCAGCCTGACATCAGCGGTCCAACACGTGTCCCTCCTTCCCTTTTTCCTCTTCCTGGCGCCCTCGTGTTGTGACTCGCGACAAATCCTCCAATTTGCTCAGCTGTGTGAAGAGCAGAGAGGGCATCGATATCATGCCATTTCCAACTGATCAGGCCCCGTTCTCGGGTTTCAGACCAGCTGGGGATGAGCGGTGGAAAGGAACGATTTCACACTCTTGAAACAATCCCACTGCCACACACTGATCGCATCCTGCTTATCGATCGAGTCCTGGCTCGTTTTTAACACTTCTGTAACAGTGTGTGTGTGTGTGTGTGTGGTCCAGCTTAGCTTTCTTATTATCAAATATTTAAATAAAACTACTCATTTCAACGCTGCACTAACAATCTAAAAAAAAATATGACGAGCTTAACAATCCCAATATACTATTAAGCAAACAACCCCGCCCTTAATCAATGTGAGGAGAGGACAGGATGCTGCCTCAGCAGTCAGAGGATTTCATCATCGATTTGTAGAACTACCTTGGTTATGGCGTACACCTCTGGGACAGGTGCAGAAGGGAGGCCTTACACACTTAAACACTAGACACAAGGGTATACACCTTGTCCAGTGTTGGTCCTTCACATAGCATCACACCGAGGGGCAATTTAGAATGGCCAATCTACCTGGACAATGGAAAAATATGCAGGAGGCAAGATCTGAACCCAGGTCACTGAAGTTGTCAGTATAATAAATCTTAGTGTCATTTTCAAGGGTATTATTATATTCTATTATTATAGAATAATAATTATAAAATAATAATAGATAGTAAAACAATAGCAGCATAACAGAGCAGCTAGGAGTGTTGGTGCTGTAAAGCTTTAGGGACCCTGGTTCAAACCTTTCAATACAATAATAATAATAATAATAAAAATAACAAGAATATTATTATTATTAGTAGTGTTAATAATAAAATTTATTATTATTATTATTCATTTAATTTCATTTTCAAGTTTTATTTAAAAATAAAAGAATATTAATATAATAAATATAATAATATTTATAATATATATATATATATATATATATACAACCCCTGGCAAAAATTATGGAATCACCACTCTTGGAAGATGTTCTGTCAATTGTTTAATTTTGTAGAAAATAAATAAATCACAGACATGCCACAAAACTATCATTTTTCAAAATGTCAACCTTCTGGCATTAAGAAACAATAAAAAAAAGAAACAAATATAATAGTTGTGGTCAGTCACAATTGCTTTTTTTAGATCAAGTAGAGGAAAAAAATATGGAATCACTCAAATCTGAGGAAAAAATTATGGAATCACTCTGTAATTTGCAGTTTAAAAACAAAACATCTGCTGCAGATTAGATTTGCTAATTATTCTTCAGTTTAAAAAGAGTGCTTACACCTCGGAGAGCTGTTGCACAAAGCAGATTGTCATGAATCATGGTTCCAACACAAGATATGTCAGTTGAAACAAATGAGAGGATTATAAAACTCCTTCAAGAAGATAAATCATTGTGGAATGTCGCAAAAGATGTTGGTTGTTCCCAGTAAGCTGTGTTTAAAATCTGGACCAAGTACAAACAAAATGGGAAGGTTGTAAAAGGGAAGCATACTGGTAGACCAAGTAAGACATCAAAGCATCAAGATAGAAAACAAAGCAATATGTCTTGAAAACAGAAAATGCACAACAAAACAAATGAGAAACAAGTGGCCGGAAAGTGGAGTCAATGTCTGTGACTGAACTGTAAGAAATCACCTAAAATAAATGGGATTTACATACAGAAAAGCCAAACAAAAGCCACCATTAACACCTAAAAAGAAAAGAACAAGGTTAAAGTAGGCTAAAGAAAAGCAATCGTGGACTGTGGGTGACTGGATAAAAGTGATCTTCAGTGATGAATCGCGAATCTGCATTGGGCAAGGTGATGATGCTGGAACTTTTGTTTGGTGTCTGTCCAATGAAATTTATGAAAATAACTGCCTAAAGAAAACATGTTAATTTCCACAGTTGTTGATGATATGGGCCTGCATGTCGGGTAAAGGCACAGGGGAGATGGTCTTCAATAAATGCCAAAGTCCACATTGAAATTTTCTTATTCAAACTTATTCCATCAGTTGAAAGGATGTTTGGTGATGATGACTTCATTTTTCAAGATGATAATGCATCTTGCCATAGGGCAAAGGACGTGAAAACTTTCCTTCAAAAAAACATATAATGTCAATGGCATGGCCTGCAAATAGTCCGGATCTCAATCCATTTGAAAATCTCTGGTGGAAATTGAAGAAAATGGTCAATGACAAGGTTCCAACCTGCAAAGCTGATCTGGCAACAGCAAGAGACAGTTGAAGGCAGATTGATGAAGAATACTGTTTGTCATTAGTTAACTCCATGCCTCATAGAGTTTAAACCATTATAAAAGCCAGAGGTGGTGCAACAAAGTAATAATGGTGCAGTGTTTTCTAATGATTCCATAATTTTTTCCTCAGATTTGAGTGATTCCATATTTTTTTCCTCTACTTGATCTAAAAAAAAGCAATTGTGACTGACCACAACTATTATATTTGTTTCTTTTTTTATTGTTTCTTAATGCCAGAGGGTTGGCAGTTTGAGAAATGATAGTTTTGTGGCATGTCTGTGATTTATTTTTTTTCTACAAAATTAAACAATTGAAAGAACATCTTCCAAGAGTGGTGATTCCATAATTTTTGCCAGGGGTTGTATATATATATATATAAAAATAATAAAAAATAAATAATAATAAATATATTTTTTATTTTTATTATTATTAGTATTATTTATTTAATTTCATTTCAATTTTTATATAAAAATAAAAGGATAATAATAGAATAAATATAATAATAATCATATTTATTATTTTTGTTATTTTATTATTATTATAATTATTCATTTTATTTCATTTTCAATTTTTATATAAAAATAAAACAATAATAATTATAATAATAAATTTAATAACAATAATAATGTTTATTATTTTTATATTATTATTATTCATTTAATTTTATTTTCATTTTTATATACAATTAAAATAATAATAGTATAATAAATATAATAATAATAATAATAATAATAATAACAATAATATAATAATATTTATTTTTTCATTATTATTTTAAAAACTAGGGAAAAAAATAATAATAATAATAATAAAAAAACCTACTTAATCACAGTCAAAAATAAAACATAAAATAATAACGTTACATGACCATTTACCCACTTTGCTATTGCTTCACTATTCCCACAATTGTGGGATCCCTTTAAACCTGATCCCGGCCGGTTTTCAGGCCTGCCTGATCGATTTCCCCGGGTGAAAATAAGAGGATACGAAAGCATGTTAGACTCTCTGGAATCAGATCCAATCCATTAGGGGGATCAATACGCTAAAGGCGAAAGGGAGAAAAAAGAGCCCTGAGTGTTGACAAAACCAAATAAATATAGATGCGCGAGAGAGCAGAAATTAGATTACTGTCAAAGAATCTAAGCACAACACTTTTAACCCCTAACCTAACAATCTGTGTTTACACCACAGTGCAAGGGCACGGGAGGGCACGCACTAACAGACATGAACACGCGAGCAGCATGCGGTCTTGCACAGCAGTAACGCACAGTGGGGATTCGCTAAGTGGTCCTAACCCACACGGGGCCGCACCACAGGGTACAAGCGTCTTGTAGAATTACAGTTTAAGGGGAAACAAAAACTGGACATGTTTTTTAGCTAGTGATACAATAGTTTTGATAACTTGTGAAGGTTCTAGATTGCTTGTATGCCAATAAAAATACTAACATTTTTTTTCTCTTTTTTTCTATGCATCATCTTTCTCTCAACACGACTGTCTGCTTTTAGGTAAGTAATATTAATATTTCTTAATAAATCTAAACAAATACACACTTTTGTACATCTACTAAATGTAAACATCCCACTCCAACGACCAACCCTTTCATAAATGGAAGCAGATTAATCAAACACGGCAGCTTCATTATTTCGCCGTTTTTTCCGTATCCAAACCGCATGCTTTCGCTAATATCCAGCCTGCTCCCGCGCGCTCGGCTGAGCGAAGCTGCCGATTATCACTGCGGTGCAGACAGTGCTAGCATGTAACATTTTAAAATGCTAACAGCGGTGGATAAAGCGACCTGTAGGAATGCAGACGCTGTACCCGCACCCAAAAGTCTATAATCTTGCTCGTAACAGACTGGCAGCGATGCCCGATGTCTGGCCTCCAGATGGAGCTTGTATGGTAAGAAACCGGCACTAGCTGTGCCCATATAGACAGAACGAAAGCACACATAATTACTCGCACAAATAAATAAATACAAAGAATGATATATATATATATATATATATATATATATATATATATACTGTATATATATATATACGTATATATATATATACAGTGTATCACAAAAGTGAGTACACCCCTCACATTTCTGCAGATATTTAAGTATATCTTTTCATGGGACAACACTGACAAAATGACACTTTGACACAATGAAAAGTAGTCTGTGTGCAGCTTATATAACAGTGTAAATTTATTCTTCCCTCAAAATAACTCAATATACAGCCATTAATGTCTAAACAGCCGGCAACAAAAGTGAGTACACCCCTAAGAGACTACACCCCTAAATGTCCAAATTGAGCACTGCTTGTCATTTTCCCTCCAAAATGTCATGTGATTTGTTAGTGTTACTAGGTCTCAGGTGTGCATAGGGAGCAGGTGTGTTCAATTTAGTAGTACAGCTCTCAAACTCTCTCATACTGGTCACTGAAAGTTCCAACATGGCACCTCATGGCAAAAAACTCTCTGAGGATCTTAAAAGACGAATTGTTGTGCTACATGAAGATGGCCAAGGCTACAAGAAGATTGCCAACACCCTGAAACTGAGCTGCAGCACAGTGGCCAAGATCACCCAGCGTTTTAAAAGAGCAGGGTCCACTCAAAACAGACCTCGCGTTGGTTGTCCAAAGAAGCTGAGTGCACGTGCTCAGCGTCACATCCAACTGCTGTCTTTGAAAGATAGGCGCAGGAGTGCTGTCAGCATTGCTGCAGAGATTGAAAAGGTGGGGGGTCAGCCTGTCAGTGCACAGACCATACGCCGCACACTACATCAAATTGGTCTGCATGGCTGTCACCCCAGAAGGAAGCCTCTTCTGAAGTCTCTACACAAAAAAGCCCTCAAACAGTTTGCTGAAGACATGTCAACAAAGGACATGGATTACTGGAACCATGTCCTATGGTCTGATGAGACCAAGATTAATTTATTTGGTTCAGATGGTCTCAAGCATGTGTGGCGGCAATCAGGTGAGGAGTACAAAGATAAGTGTGTCATGCCTACAGTCAAGCATGGTGGTGGGAATGCCATGGTCTGGGGCTGCATGAGTGCAGCAGGTGTTGGGGAGTTACATTTCATTGAGGGACACATGAACTCCGATATGTACTGTGAAATACTGAAGCAGAGCATGATCCCCTCCCTCCGGAAACTGGGTCTCAGGGCAGTGTTCCAGCATGATAATGACCCCAAACACACCTCTAAGACGACCACTGCTTTATTGAAGAGGCTGAGGGTAAAGGTGATGGACTGGCCAAGCATGTCTCCAGACCTAAACCCAATAGAACATCTTTGGGGCATCCTCAAGCGGAAGGTGGAGGAGCGCAAAGTCTCGAATATCCGCCAGCTCCGTGATGTCGTCATGGAGGAGTGGAAAAGCATTCCAGTGGCAACCTGTGAAGCTCTGGTAAACTCCATGCCCAGGAGAGTTAAGGCAGTTCTGGGAAATAATGGTGGCCACACAAAATATTGACACTTCAGGAACTTTCACTAAGGGGTGTACTCACTTTTGTTGCCGGTGGTTTAGACATTAATGGCTGTATATTGAGTTATTTTGAGGGAAGAATAAATTTACACTGTTATATAAGCTGCACACAGACTACTTTTCATTGTGTCAAAGTGTCATTTTGTCAGTGTTGTCCCATGAAAAGATATACTTAAATATCTGCAGAAATGTGAGGGGTGTACTCACTTTTGTGATACACTGTATATATATATATATATATATATATGTATATATACACACACACATCAATTAGGCATAACATTATGACCACCTTCCTAATATTGTGTTGGTCCCCCTTTTGCAACCAAAACAGCCCTGCAACTGTGATGCACTGTGCAGTCTGACACCCTTCTATGAGAACCAGCATTAACTTCTTCAGCAATTTGAGCTACAGTAGCTCTTATGTTGGATCGGACCACGTCGGCCAGCCTTCGCTTCCCACGTGCATCAATGAGCCTTGGCCGCCCATGACCCTGTCGCCGGTTTACCACTGTTCCTTCTTTGGACCACTTTTGATAGATACTGACCACTGCAGACCGGGAACACCCCACAAGAGCTGCATTTTTGGAGATGCTCTGACCCAGTCGTCTAGCCATCACAATTCGGCCCTTGTCAAACTCACTCAGATCCTCACACTCGCCCATTTTTCCTGCTTCTAACACATCAACTTTGAGGATAAAGTGTTCACGTGCTGCCTAACATATCCCACCCACTAACAGTGCCGTGATGAAGAGATAATCAGTGTTATTCACTTCACCTGTCAGTGGTCATAATGTTATGCCTGGTCGTTGTATATGCACTTAATTTCTACTGTATTTTACGGTGGCCGAGAAGTGCAAAACAAATTAACATTTTAGAAAACAAAATTACAAAAAAAACAAAAACAAATTTACAACAAAAACAAATTTACAAGAGGTGAAACACTTTTACCAATGCCGAAACAAATTTACAAACGGCC
Organism: Trichomycterus rosablanca; assembly: GCF_030014385.1. Classification (NCBI taxonomy): domain Eukaryota; kingdom Metazoa; phylum Chordata; class Actinopteri; order Siluriformes; family Trichomycteridae; genus Trichomycterus; species Trichomycterus rosablanca. Next base: position 6,247,771 of record NC_085991.1, read on the forward strand.
GATCTGACGGAAAGGGTAGGTACCATACACAGGAAGTGCTTGTTGCTTACCTGCTGTCAATCAAACTGTTTCGCAGGGGTGAAGTGAACGGAGTTTGTGATGGTAACGCTAAACAATGGTGATGTGCAGATGAAGCCTCATTAAAGCTTTTGAAGATTTTTCCTGATTGTGCTGAAAATACCTGAGCGGGGGAGGAGGGGGGTGGTTAGGGTTGCACCTATAAAAAATATAACGGGTCTTACACCGTCATGAGAACGTTATCAAAATGTTTTATTTAGGGTGTTTAACATATATTATTTTCATTCTTTATAATAATAAGTCAGAACCATATTTTACGCAAAACAACGCACTCTGCCCACTGCGCTACTCATACAGCGGTGTATTAAACAGGTTGTTATGCTGATAAACCTGATAAACACCGCGTTACTACGAATAAAAGCGAATACTACTTGATATAATAACCTAACGCTTTTTAATTGCCACGGTAGCAGCAGTTTCCTTCTGTTTCATACATATCACCCTGTCTCCCATTGATAAAAATACAGAACAAAGCGCGTCCCGTATCAGTTCAATACAGAACGCGGTGTTTAGTCTCCAAATAAAGAACGATTCCGTATTTTACGGGACGGTTGGCAACCCTAGTTTGACTGTCTCTTATATAGTCAGTGAGATAAAAGACCACACCAAAGCTTTGAATCAGTCCTGCACATTCCTGCTGGTTTAATACAAGCTCCGATACACTGAGTCGAGTGTTACAAAAGTGAAACAAGCTTCAAAGCATCGGTATCATGTTCCGTCCCTAATAAACAATGTTTTGTCCATTTTGTGTAAATTATTTCAGCCAGTTGGCCGCTTTTGTTTTTCTTGTGAGAATTCCTTAGATGTTTAGAAGAGCGGACGGTAGATAGAGATGCACAATCTCATTTCAATCTTGTATATAAATAAATTGGCTATTTTAGGAGCCACACCCACCGTGTTGATACTTTGTGTTTACACTTTGTGTTTAAATCATGACTGACTGCACCCCATCTGTCGCTTTGTACACTTAGTCACCCCACACCCCTCCTTCACCCCATCTATCAATGGAAAAGGATCCCCACAGAACCCTACTGACCATGATATGTAAGTGGTGGGTCATTGTTAGCAGTGCAGTATAGATTATAGATTCATTTGGTCCAGCTTGACTTGATTGCATCATTTAGTTGATTCTGATTCGATTCAGATTCTATTCAGGGGTAGATCCTGCTGACCACTTCGGGTACCAATAAGATTGTACTGTATTGAGCTTGGAATTGCTGAGAGAGTCCAGCACTGTACAGTCTGCTGTCACGTTCTCATCTAACTGGTAATTAGAAGCTGAAGTGGAGAAGAAAGACATCAGGGAGCTCGAAAAAAAGGAAGGCTATTAAGTGTTTGGTAACGATTGGGCCAATAATAGTTCTCGGTGTTTAAGTGGCAATATTATTACCGTTTAACGAAGGGCCTGATTACTTCATTAGCTCTTCCCAGTCATTCCGCTATCACTTACTAAACCAAGCTCACAGACCCTACGCTCACCCTTACTTGGTGGGCGCACCCCATGAAGAAATCAAATTATGGGCATTGCAGGTTTAAATCATAGACCCTGTACCCTTCAGTGACATAAAAAATGACCGTGGGAGGGTTACGCAGAGTTCAGGTTGGGTAATGAAACGGCTACGGAGGTAATAGAGAGAGAAGAGGTGTTCTGAATATGAGGATGGGGCAGCAGGAGGGGTTAATAAAGGGGGTTCATTTGGAGGGTATATCCTCACTCTGACCCGCCTCGCTTCGCCGCTTCTGTATTTCAGGTCCTACTTTTCGCAATGATAAACTGCCCAGATGGATTGAAAATGTCTGTTTATTTAAGTAATCATTGTAAGGTGAAGGAAGGTGCTGTGCTAGATCTAGATACCCATAAATTCACCGGCTGTTCGGCGCTTCAGGAGCACGAAAGCAATCCCTCTTTCCGCTGTACTTCTAATCCACGTCGTTAGCAACATAATACTTTTAATTTGACAGCTCCATCCTGATTTCTGGTACCGGCGTAGCTAGCTGACGGTTGAGATTAAGCTAACTCTGATCAGATGGTGCGTTTTCCGAAGAGACTGATTCAAGTGTCAGTTTTAGTCATAACAGGCGCGGTAGAGTTTGGCTCTTGGAGACTGTTAATTCTGGTTAAATTCCTCCAGCGAGAAAGCACAGATGGCGCCGGAGGTTTTGCAGGTGCACTACCCCATCTGACACCTGTCAAATGTTTACGGCTCAATCCGGCTCGTTCGGGGAGGGTCTCTTGCTCATTACCGAATACCTTTGCCCTGTGCCTTCAGCTGACAAGCGCTACAAACAGCAACAGCAAGTCACCTCTGACCTCGGGTCGGTCATTCTACTACCTGTTTGTGTTAACCTCAGGATTTGATGACGAAAGGTCAAAGCTGTGTAGTCCTAGAGAGGTTGGCATCACATAATTAGGTTCTGTGGATGAAGTTTCTAAACTTAACTAACCAAGCTGGCAATGCTTTAGTGGTTTTACGTCATGATCAATGTCATCATTTCCTTCCCAAAACCAAAGGGTCAATCCCTATCCCCTGCCTCTGACAGTCTTTACGAAGCATGCTTTAGACGTCTTCGTTTAGAGCCTCTCCCCGTGGTACAGCTACGCCAGCGTCCCAGCCAGCAGCGGGTGATTAGTAGTAAAAATTTAATAGGGATCCATACATATGTCTAGTTGTCATTTTTACGAGGACGTTTATACAGCGGCCTCCGTCGTCGCCGGACCCAGACGGCCAGGGCCCAGGAGCAAGGTTGAGGACTGAGCGCGCATCCTGCACACACGTCCACCTTACGATCATCCTGGAGGGGAGTAAGAAGCAACGAAGGGAGGGGAAGGGAGGTTCTTTATGACATTAAATAGCAGCCGTACCTCTTAAAGTAATGGGAAGGCAGAGATTTGGGTATAGCCTGAGTCAGTCAGATGTGATATTTATTAGGCATCGGTCCGGTGGGAACACTGAGCTTAATGTGGCTCCCATAAGAGGGGTCCAAGGTTTTCTTCCTCAGATGTATTTACAGTGGGTCATATTCACAAGCTGTTACAGCTAATACACTACATCGGACCATCTAGATCAGGGGTGTCAAACTCATTTTCACCGAGGGCCACATCTGCGCTATGGTGGCCCTCAAAGGGCAGATTGTAACGTATCCTGCTGTGATTGCAGTCTGTTGTTTTTCTTGGAGGCCGAATTCTGCATTTATATTGTCCTACTTTACCACAGACACGGCCTCATAACACAAGAGACGCACCGGTTTCTCTTCCTGAAGCACAAACTTGTTTTCACTTTCATTAAATTTCCTCCTTATGATTAATTTTCTTACTTATCTTCTTGTACATTTTAGGATCATGTGTAAATATGTGTAACATCATCTACTGGCGGGCTGTGTCACTTTGCAGGTCACAAAAGCAGCATTCATTTTGAAAGCTGCAGTTTGTTTAGGATTTTACAGTGTATTTTTAAGACAATTGTTCTGCCCTCACTAATAGTTTATCCCCCTTTCCCAGCTAGACAGACAGACAGACAACTTTCTTCAGAATACAGTCGGTTTTATTTGCTTCCCAGCTGTGTGATACACTGTGTGCACCAGAATGAAGTAAAAATACAAACAATAAAAACAATAAAGAACTTAATACAGTACAAGCACACAGCTGTAGTCGAGTGTTACATCTGGTACAATATGAGATTTAACCAAACGTAAAATAACGCTAACGAGTTAAAAATTTTGTGTAAAGATACTAATTGCTATGGTAACGTAACAACAGTATTTAATTACGGTAAATTTGTAACTAAAACGCTGTGATATACTCACTAAACATTTACTAACAACTGAGAATATAAACGCCACTACTTACAGACGATGCTTTGGTATTATACTGAAAGATAATTATTTGTATTTATTTATTATTGTTTACATTACTGACTATGCTACTTCTTTGCCGTAAAAGTCACATGGCCTCTTAGCGAAGGTTAAAGTTAGTTGCCATGACTACGATGTCATGGTTGTCTCCTAAAGGCGCAGGAGTCCCGTTAAATTATAAGCGCGTCTCTGTAACGACTCGAACCATCACAACAATCATACAGTCGTTAAACCTCTCGCGGGCCACATAAAATGACGTGGCGGGCCGGATCTGGCCTGCGGGCCGTTAGTTTGACACCCCTGATCTAGATGAATTGCGCTGCTGTGATTTTTGCTTGAAAGTGTCATTATGTAGGGTAAAAAGTAAAAAGGGTAAAAGTAAAAAATGTGCCAATAAAAATATACTATCTAACCAAAAATGCAATTTCAGACTTTTGAGGCTCTGGAACTGTCTGTGGAAGATGTCTGATTTAGAGAGCATATCAAATCTGGTCAAGTCTGGGATGCAGGGGTCAAAGTTTTTTTTTAGCCCAGCTAGGTGCTACAAGAGAGGAAAGCAAAGGCTCCATTTTTGCATCAGCATCCCGAGTAAATAAATACAGTCGTGGGGTCAGAAAGGCAAAGGGCTTCTCAAGGTGAGGCTGCACGGGGAATCGATACAGAGGCAGGGCGAGGGGTGAGCGTTCCCTCCACTAACAAGTGTGCTAACAGAGTTACAGGACCGTCACACCTGTGCTGGTCCGAAGAGTCGACTAATGGTGCGTAACAAGATGGGACAAGAGCAAGGAGAGTTCTTTATTCCAACCGGGGAAGCAAGCCGATTCTTTACAAGGTTTCCATTGTTGCCCTAACGCAATTAACACCAGTAAGCGAGGGGTTAAGACAAGGTTGCCACTGGGGTAGCTACAGCCCGGGGCCCAGGCAAGGAGGAAAGGAAAATCAGGCTGGAATTGAATCACACTAGGGAATTAAGGTGATGGCTCCCTAAGGAGAGCCATGTAAGGGGAAATAGTAAGAGGTAGGCCAGGTCACTGCAACAAACATAGACTGGACCTCTATCAGAACACTGCCCGTGCAATATACAGCCTCATGATTCTTTACTGACCTCTTTTAAATCCACACACACTGGACAGCACAGGGCACATGGCTTTGTGACATTGATATTATATATAGTTGAATAAACCACCCTAACAGGTCGTGTATTCCTCATGGTAGATTTATTGGTCGGACAATCAGTTTGGACAGTCCTGGATGACCAAAACCAAAGTCTACCAGCTGTGTGGTGGCGGATGCTGTAATCACAACGATTGCTTTTCTTTCAACTGGATTACAGTAAAAACAACACATTCAATACAAGCCTCCCGCTATAACCCAATAATTCTTATCTCCCCATTTCTCGCTCTGAGTCTTTACTACGATAAGTGAACATCGGTCTGCTTTATGGCTGATAATCTCAGCCGGTCAGATATGATCAGAGGCTTTGGGAAGCCGCTGACCACTTAAACCAGGCAGGGCCTTTCAGCGGCATAATAACCAGCAATTGCCGGCCTCACATCTATCAGCGCACATATCGACCTGGCAAAACCCCGGCCACAGATGCTCGGGCCTATTAGCCCCCTTTTGTTTGTTTTGAATGAGAATAGAAAAGGAATTGGCTCGTTTTTGATCTTATTGCCGGTAACTCGACCTCCCCGGCGGCCGAGACCAAGACCGATCCTAATCTGGTTAGGGAGGCCCGGCTAGCTCTTCTAATGCTTTTTAAGAGACAAAAATATGGTGACAGATAATAACATGAACGAGGAAAGCTTTCGGGTCCGCCGACCATAGACCGGGGCGATAGATTCCCTCGATGTACCGGTGCTACTCCGGTCGAGGAATTAACAGTAAACGTAAGTGCGTTTGATTGATACGGCTGTTTAAAAGCAGCCTACATGAGCGTTTATTCGATTTTTAAAGAGTGACTGAGGAAATTCAGCAACCTGACGCGTTTAGCCTTGGGTTCTATGAAGGAAATCCAACCTGGCAGAATGAACAGAAATACAAATAAGCACATAAGTCAACTTTAATACTTAAATCATAGTTATATTCTATATTTATTATGTCAAAGTGAGTGTGGAACAGAAGAAGAAACTCAATCTGCTCATGGCTACATCCTTTGCCCTTCAAAACCCCCCAGAAATATGGCACTATGACCTCTAATATTATTGCTCACCAATCCCGATCGCGTACATGTGTCTTCCTCTGGCTTGGCACAAACCTGCTTCTATATTTTATGCAGCATATTTATATTTATACATATACTTCACCTTTGATTTAGCTCACTTACACACACGCATACACACACAGCGTTTGATAAGTAGCTATGAATAATAGCCTCGCTCTGGCAGGCAGCTGCTGGCTCTTGTTTACATGATAAGTGATTACCCTAATTTTGCGAGGTGCCTGATAAATAGTCGGCCCCCGTGACAGCCTCCGCCAGCGCCGTGGCGATAATACCTTTTTGATTATTCAATAAATAACCCATAATCTGACATTGATTGGACTGTGAATGTGATGTCGGCGGGGGCCGGTATTGACCCTCGCGGTCAGTTCCGTGCTGACCACCGGTCACTAAGGTCATCGCTCTCCACTCGGCGTCCACTCCTGTGCCCGCTGATCTGATTTGTAAAGGTTTGCGCCATTTAACCCTGCTCGAATATTGGCAAAATACAAAGCACCACAATGACCACCACTTAATAACTTCTACAATTATCCCTTAGATTTTGATGAGCGTATTAGACCAGGCTTCGCAGGAGGCATATTGAAATCAATGCAAACGGCTTTGCCGGCCTCCTGAAAAATGGTTTGTTTTCGGAAGCCCCTTGCCTTGGCTGAGTCTTGATCCACTTAGCATGGTCGGTCCTTTTCCAATTGTGTATCATTTTTCCCCTCGCATAGCCATCGGTGGCCACTGATGCAGTTATTGGAGGCTTCCTGCTCTAGTTATTGGACTATTGATCCTTGAATGTTTTGCCTTCTCTCCATTTGCTTTTCATTTATATGCAGATGCTCTTGCACAAGGCGGCTCAGCCTGTAGTCCTCGCCTTCCCAGCTGTCTGTCAAATCTGTACTCCTCCTCCTCCTGTAGAAACTGTAGAGTAGTAACACTCTCATCCATCTACTGAACCAACCTGGTCTGCATTTTAGTAGCCCAGTGCTGGCTGTGCTGGCTTTTGCCTATTAAATACCTAGCCCCAATTGCCTATTATTTCTCCCAATAAAACCGCTACAGACTGTGCTATTTAACCCCCCTCCCTTCCCAATTCCCGTTCCCCCTTCCACCACCACTCCCTTTCTCATCTTTTGTTTCGGAAAACATGCTTCAGATGCGACTAAAAAAAAGTTCTTAATGAAGTCGATCGTTTGATGTTCCGAAATAAGAAGCAGACCTGGGGCCGCCGTGCTCGCCTCGGCGAGCGTAGCGGTTGATCCTAGGTGCGGAAAGTGGGGGGAGAGAGATCCTGCCAAGAGAACCTTGTTGCCTTGAAACCGCCAACACTTCAGTTCTTAGTTCTTTTTGAGGCTATTGGCAGACCAGTTATTATGCAATTACTTTGAGCTACAGGAAACACGGGATCGTTTCGTGAGATTCATGTCCCTGTAAATATGATTATATAGTTATATGTACGTACATGGGGAAAAATGTCTCACTTGGTAAGGCGGTTAGGAATGCGGACTTGCTTGCCAGGTCCAGGTCTAATTGTGTGCCGGATCCAGGTCTAAAGCAGTGGGAAGTGGACGATGTAAAAGGAAAGCGAGTCGGCTAGAAAGTGGACACAGGGCACTGAAGTAAAGATGATTAAAAACCGTGGTTATTACGGCCCACTTTTGCCTGTTGGAAGAAAATCGTTTCATTCATAATTTATTGCCTCAATTACTATTAATAAAGAGGTATTTCAGTAAGGGGGAATGGCAGGGGACAATTACATGTAACTTGGCATTAGCATTTCTATTTGAACATTGCCAACCCCAATTCTTCACCCGAGTAATAACACGGATGATCCCGCTGGACTTTTTTTTCCATATTATATTATTATCAAATTACTATATGGATATGATATTCTAATTTTTCAGCCCCTGTGATGTATTCGCCGGGTTAATTGAGCCGTTCGAGAGTGAAGATCACGGAATTGAAGGGACGGTTGACATTACTTGGAGTGTGGGTTATAAACGAGAGGACGGATGTGGGTTTATGGGGATGGGAATGTGTGCCGGAGTAATAATTACTAATCGTAGGCTCCTTCATAATTCAAACCTTGGGAAGGGATGGTTGCTTCGCCTGGCTTTGATTACGGCTTCATTTCAGCTTGCGTTTCCTTGCTTCTGGCTGGCTGTATTTTATGTATAGTATATAAAAATTGGCATTGGCAGGCCTTGTAGTTCTCTATTACATACACCTGGCTGCTGTGGCTGCACCTGGGCATTTGATCCTGAGCGAACCGCCTTATTATTTTAAAATCCGCCACCCAAGAAGGATGGAGGTCCGTACTTCTATCACAGAGAGATAATTGATTAAAGAAAACGAGTAGGGAGAAAAAGATTGTAAAGAGCTTGTAAAGCACTCGGCATTCCTGCCACCGCTGAGATTATCAGGTATGGCGCCACGTGCCTTTTCCCAAGGCTACGACTATAACGGGTGGTTTACTTTAGTGTCTCGAAATGTTTAACAGCCTCCTTTATATAAAACGGTGTTTTTTGGTGCACATAAAAGGCTCCAGACTGACAGCTTTGTAGACTGGGACTGAACGGATGAAGACGGCAATGTTCAGTACCATGGCTCCTCAGGATGATCAGGGTATAGCGCCAGCAGAATACACTGCTACAGTAAAGTCCGCACAAGTTCGTGCCGGTCCCAGTGCCAACCGTACTCTTCCACTTTTTTCTCACCCAATTCCTCCCTCTTTCACAAAGCCATGATGTAACCCCTGCTGAATTTCAATTATGCTTTCGTTTTACACCAACACGCCAACCTTGCCCACTTACAAGCGCCCGTTCCCAATTCCGATCAGTAACCCAGTCCACAGCCCCCCACCCCCACCCCCCCACCCCCCTTCTCTCCTGGCTTTCAGGCTTGCCAGGCAGGGTTTTTATATAAAAGCAGACTTCAATGAATGAAGCCACGGCGGGGAGCCTGTTGCGCCGCACCCGCGTATCTGGTTCGATTTTAGCCGAATGACGGAATTCCTGCTTTTGGAAAGCACTGTGGAATAAAAGCTGGGTGAGGTTGGGCTGGGGTTTAAAAGAAGAAGGGGTGGGGGGGGGTTGCAGGGTTAGTCTGGGCCCATAGGATTTGTACAGGGCAATGCAAAAGTGCAGTCAAGACACAAACACATACATGTACGTGTGTTAACTGCGGCTCTGACCGTGAGACTTTGTTTTATGTATATGTGCATCAGCAAGGTTGTAAAAACAAGAAAACACAGTTGTACAAGAGTGTAAATGCATATTGTGATGTATTCTTTAAGCAAATAACAATTTAACTCCTTGTTAATTGTTAAAATGATTAAAAGCAGTGTTTATAACATAAGAGTCAGTATTAAAGTAATTGTATATACAGAATCTACATGATTTACATTAAATATTCTAATGCTAAAATGTTCCCCAAGGAAATGTAAGTTTGGACCCTGGTTGCTCAAAAACAAATCCTTCCAGATCTTAATAAGGCTTTATAGAGCTTATTAGAATCGGCATCACTTTATAACACCTTATCCCCCCCCCCCCCAATACCTTAGGATCTTTTAAACCCTAAATTTAGGGTTAGAAATCAACCTTCTCTGTAGATCAAATTCTCTAGAGAACGTCACAGCCAGGTTATTACCATCACTTTAATGCGGGTTAGTCAGCACAGAGGGTCCAGAAACTTCTGGCACGGACACTTTCATATGACACGTACCAGGCTAAAGTTCTTTTACACCCCTGCTCCGAGTCACGCACAATATTTTTAAGTGCTGCTTTACAAGCCACACATATTCAGCTGTTCAGCAGCCATGCCCGAGAGACAGTCGTGTCTCGTAACAATAAAAACAGGGAGCGACGAAGAAGGACTCGAATTAACACGAAAATCGAAAACTGACGTCCGATTCGAGCCGGTTGTCGCAAGGACGCTGAATTTGTTTGGCTAATTTGTGAATTGTAAGTGCTGGTCGATCATTCTGGTCAGACAGGTTTCATTGGGGTTCGGCTGCTCTGACCGTGACATAAAACTGTCATAATTTATTTGACGTACTAAAGCGAAAGACCAACGTTAATCACTCTTTCTTGTTTATTAAAGCAATAAAGATTTCACAAAGTGCTTTATTAGCTAAAGGAAAAAAGAAGCCCTTGTGTCCATTACAGCATTGGAGAGCAAAGAGAGAGAGAGAGAGATAGAGCGAGCAAGAGAGAAAGAATAGGACACTGTTGGTCCACTCAGACAGAATCTTTATTGTGTTGTCAGGATGTATGACATCATGCTGACCCCTCACCTTGACGTGGCAGTGTGCTGATTGGACAACTCCCTCTCTCTCTATTGACTTGCTTTTATGTTGGACGGGCATCACAGCTGACCGACACGCCTGGGCGTGTTCGGATCAACCGTGTGAACCGTCCGGTCCTCTCGACATGTGCCGCTCGGAGTTGCTCTCTGCCCTTAAGCTCCGAGCTATGAAACCTCATAAGCCCGATGATAAGTGCGCTCCGTGTGTCGCCTTATCTCCACACAACAGCTTCATTGTGTGATCAATAATGTGATTAGAAGGCCGACGATCGCAGGCATCTATCTTTCTGTTGTTGCTTTATGTAAATATGGACAGGACACAGGGCTTACTGGAGTCAAGGGCGTACAGAAAGCGCCCCGAGCTTTGGAAGAAAGGGCGGTTTTGACTTTGACGAGTGTATTATGAGTGGCGGATCCTGTCCGACAGTGACTGATAGACACCGTCACAGCAATAAGAAGAAGAAGTGAACAATACGTCCAGTCCAAGTCTCACGTCTCATACAGCCTGAACGTCTTTCTTCCGGCCCCTGACGTTTAGCCCTATCATAAATCATTAAAGCCAAACCTCAGTCTGGCTTTAAATAATCTAATCCTAATTATTATTGTTGCCCTGTATAACATAATTTTAGGGCGTAATGATTTTTTATGCCCCTGACATATTGTTTGGAGGGTGACATAAAACTCAGATGACATGTGACATTTGGAAAAGGTCACCCCGCCCATCTTGGATCATGTCTGTCTTCATAACGCTGGCACTTGTCATATTGAAACTGGCATAGACCATTTCTGTCTAGCGCTGGGAACCCTGGGCTGTGCTTCTCAGCCTTTTTTCTGCCGTTTCGCCATCGTGGGACACTTTTATTTTAAGCAGAGGAGGAAAATTGTCACTACACGGGAGGGGGAGGTAGATCGCTCGGCCCTGGGGGGTGCAACCAGGCCTCGGGAAAACACAGATCTACGGAATGACAGAGACGAAGAGTCGAACTAATGTGATAAATATGTCAGAAATGACTGGGGAGGATGTCGGGCTCAGGACGAAGGTTAGGTGCGATCAGCTGGATGACAGAAACATGCAGGATTTGACAAGCGCTGATGTGCTGGAATTTAATACAATTGCATTGTGGGTTTTTTTCTTATTGTGAAAGTTTCTACAGACATGTTTGACCTTCTTCTTTCACTTGTTATCTGTTTTGATAGCTTTGATTCATGTTTAATAAATATGAATTAGAATTTCAGACAAGAGAAGATAGAATCAGACAGGATCAGAACCGATAGTGCGTCTGTGTGGGCGCCCGGCCGGCCGGTAGCAGAGCTGAGATTTGAACTTGAGAGCTTGAGATCTCAGTACTGGTGGGCTAGCTTATGTTATTTCTGTGCAACCCGAGCACTAAAATTAAATTCAGTTGGTTTCTTACAAAAGTGTTGCTAGATATTCCAGAAAAAAATTAATTAATTAATTAATTAAATTTAAAATAAATAAAAAAAAAAACTTAATTTAAAAATAATTATACTTAATTGCTTTTTATTGATGTTTACCTTTTAAATATAGAAAAAAATATTTATTTACCTTTTGTTACTCTTTTAATGCCAAAATTGAGGTTTAAGGGTCTTGCTTAAGGGCCCAACAGCAGCAACCTAGCACCAGAAGGATGTCAGACAGACAGATAGTCACAGACAGACAGACAGACTGACATAGACAGACATATATACAGACTGACAGGCAGACGGACAGATACAGACACACAGACAAAGACAGACAGGCAGAAAGAAAAGAAGAAAGACAGATAGGCAGATAGACCGATGGACAAAGACAGACATGGCCACACAGACGGACAAACAGAAAGATGGTCACAGACAGACAGATCGACATAGACAGATAGGCAGACAGACAGACATACATACACAGACAGAAAGAAAGCTCAAGAGCCCAACAGCAGCAAACTAGCAGTGGCGGGGCTTGAACCAGCAATCTTCTGATTACTAGTCCAGCAATTTAACCACTAGGCTACAACTGTCTGTTGGTTACAAGCTGGTGGTCAGGTGTCTACATAGTTTTGGCTATGCGGTGTTTATGCTAGTAATATATGCTGCTGTGGCAGCAGTAATTGCATTGTGTGTGTGTGTGTGTGTGTGTGTGTGTACACCCCGAGTGTGTGGGCTAATGAAGAACAGCTGCTGACTAATGAATCAGGATGAGTTTAATGACGGCTGCTTAAAACTAACGCTCCATCTGAGAGAGCTCTCAGCTTGCGCTGCTCCTGCCCCACATTGACGTTTCTTCATTTTCTTCTTCTGTTACGTTTGTGCGGTTTCGCTCATCCACGCTCATTCCGTTATCTAATCCTACGTTCTGTAGCGGATGTAGCACATCACGCCGTTCACGTAATGCGCATATTTCATGTCCTAACCTCAGCTTCCTGTAAACCTCACTGCGCTGCTCTCCCAGGTCAGCGCAGCAGCTGGCCGGCCGTTGGTGCAAGGAAGAGGCCCGCCGCGGTGTGGTTAGCTAACGGCCTCGACACACGCCGCACGCGCTCCCCCTTCATCCTGTTACACAACTCCCACACACACTCCTTCCCACAGACCCGTCTCGCTCGCATTCTCAGCTTTCTCGAGATGTATCCCTCGTATTCGCAGCCCTCGTGAACCAGTCGCGCTCGCATTCCCACTCATTCCTGCAGACTCATCTTACCACATCCACACCAGACGGATGTCAGACAGACAGATAGTCACAGACAGACAAAGATAGACATATAAACAGACTGACAGACAGACAAACATATATAGGCAGACAGAAAGAAAAAAATAAAGATAATAAAGCAGACAGACAGATGGACAAAGACAGACATGGACCCACAGACAGAGAACAAACAGATGGACAGACAAACAGATGGTGACAGACAGAAAGACAAAAGGACACAGACAGACAGACAGACAGGTGGACAAAGACAGACATAGACACACAGAAAGACGAACAGACAGGCAGACAGATGGTCACAGACACAGACAGACATAGACAAGTAGACAGACAGGTAGGCAGGCAGACAGACAGACAGGTAGGCAGGCAGGCAGACAAAGACAAAGATCAACATAGACAGACAGAAGGACACAGGCAGACATAGACACACAAATAGACAGACAGACATAGACAAGTAGACACACAGACAGACAGATAGAGATAGGCAGGCAGACAGACAGACATAGACAGACAGAAGGACACAGACAGACATAGACATAGACCTTTGAAATATACTTGAGTTAAAAGTGACAGTGGCTGGAACGCCTGAGCCTCCCCTGATTTTATGCGCTCTAATATTTCCGTGGCCTTTTCCCCCATTATCCCTGACCTTCTGAGCCGCCGCACGCCAGTTGTTGACGCACACGTCAGGGAGAATTTTGGGAAAATGTCATCAGGAAAATGTCCCGTCGACTGCTGAAACTGGAGACACACCAAACTCCTTCAAAAAAGCAGGAGTGAAGAACAGGTCTGATTTTTAACTGTTTCTTCACATGAGTCACTTTTAAATTCAGAAATTTATGAGAAACAATTAAACTCCATTAAAAGCAATAAAAGTGATGATTCTATTTTTGGTGTAAAGCGTATGAAGCTGTTTAGCCCGCAGAACAGTATGGTGGTGGCGGCCACGGGAGCGATTAGCATGGCGTGATTGAAGGCTTACCATGGCGACTACAGGCCGACGATTTTCTTTCTGTCAGGATGGCGAACATTTGAGCTGGCGTTTGTTTAGTTTTTTTCCATGAATAAACAGATTTCGGATTCAGGCCCAATTTTACTCAATTTTATTATATATATATATATATATATATATATATATATATATATATACAGTATATATGATTCTTATTTTGGTATCATTTTTACTTTATTTATTATTTTTATTGTTATTTTTTTGGTTATTTATTGTTATTTATTTACATATTTATATAATTTACTTACTTATTTGTTTATTTATTTACACATTTAATTTGTTTTAAAATCGTGAATAAAGCGAAAAAGAAAAAATACTGTCCTTCTTTTCTTACCTAAAGAAACCCATCAATGATCCTTATTTTGGTATAATTTTTTTATTTATTATTTTTATTTATATTATTTTATTATTTATTTAATTTATTTATTTACATATTAAAATTTTTTTTTAAATCGTGGATAAAACGAGAAAAAAAATTACTGTCCTTTTTTTCTTACCGAAAGAAACCCGTCAATGATTCTTAATTTAGTATCATTTTTTTATTTATTATTTTTATTTATATTATTTTATTATTTTTTATTTATTTATTTACATATCTACATTTTTTTAAATCATGGATAAAACAAAAACAATATTTTCCTTTTTTTCTTACCAAAAGAAACCTGTCAATAATTCTTAATGTAATATAATTTTTTATTTTTTATTTATATTATTTTAATATTTTTTATTATTTTTTATTTATTTATTTATTTACATATTGACTTTTTTTTTATCTGTGGATAAAACAACAAATAAAACCCTGCCTTTTTTTTTCTTACCAGAAGAAACCCATCAGCAGCCTGGTTGCCAGAGCTCCAGGTGATAAGCAGTCAGTGATTGATTTCTCTCCTGACGTCTAGTAAACTCAGCCATGTTTTCATCTCCACTAAAACAGGCTTGTTGCTCTTTATTCGTCCTGACAGCCTCTGTGCACGACTTGTATTATTTGCCAATTTAACAAAACAGGCTTTTACGTCTATGGATTGGACACTTAGCGGATGGGGGGTTTTAGACGGACGTGAAATGTTCTGAGACGTATGAATGGATTATGACAAAGCCCATTACGCTTTAATGAAATTATTCTTCGGTGGCGGAGAATGTGGATGTCAATTTGTTTCTGTGTCACGGACAGGGAGGAGAATTGAGCTGTTAACACAGAGGTGTTTATTAGCTTTACGTTTATTTGATCCTTTCTTATTCCACATGTACTGTACGGCCAAAAGTATTTAGACACCTGACCATGAGCTTGTTGGACCTGCTGTTTCAAAAACAAATGGTATTAAAACTGAAAACAACAGCAACTTTTTTTCTAGAAGGCTTCTTACTAGTCTTTTTACTTACTATGTCTGCGGGAATTTGTGCCCACTCAGTTCAAAGTGCATTTGCTGGCTGGGCAGGTAATTGGGTCTGAGGTCACGGCTCTGTGCTGGTCACTGTAGTCTGTCTTAATAGAGTTTGCTTTATGCACAGGGATACTCATGCTGGATCTGAAAATGTCCTTCCCTAAACTGCTGCAAAGCATATAACTGTAATCCTATAAGTAATTGATTTATTACTCTGATATATAGCAATTGTTGTGGCTGAAACACACACATTTGAAAATTAAAAGGGGCGTCCTAATACTTTTGTAAGGAACTGAAGTACCATAAAGAACCCAGGTACGTGTTGCGCCACTTGTTTTTACCCATCCACCCACCCACCCACACCTAATATTTGCACACGTGCACACACCTCTGTACCTCTATAAATATTATTAATATGACCTTGTATAGTGTTATACAAGAGGTTTGCATTACGAGTGAGTAAAAAAATACCACAATTTAACACTTTTGTGCCACAATACCACAATCACAACATCAATACAATGCTGGCACTGGAAATTATAATTACTAATCTATTAATCTGGGAATGAATCCAATTCCGAATAGGGAAATCCCTAATAAAATAGCACTCAGGTGTAGGTGTAGTAGGCAGGTGAGCTTTCTTATCAGTCAGAAGGCTGAATAACCCTCGACCCCGGTTTAATCTTGTTTGCTATTGCTAAATGAGCTGCCCGTGCTAGGTGTGTTAGCAACTAATGAATTTATGACCCGATACGGAGGCCCGAACGCCGACGAAGGGTCGTAAAACAGGAAGGCAAAGAAAAACAGTCATTATTTTATCAGTTTATTAGCCTGACTTGTCATGTACGGTCATCACTAGGGCTGTATGTATAGTATTGCACTGATCAATTAATTTTTAATCATCTCGGGAGAGATTGCGGAGACTCCCGATGAACTCCAGACTGGCTGGAGTCTGTCAATAAACAGGGCATGGGTCACACTACACATGTGTGTGTGTGTGTGTTTATGAGTAACCCAGGATCTACATTTTCCACCTGCTATGACACCCATTATTCCCTTATTAACCGCCGAGCCACAGGAAACGGACACCAGATATGACACGAGCGCAGCACTGGCTACACTGTTAGTAACGTAATCCTTTTAATACTCTTTCAACATTTCAGCTTGAGACCGAGTGTCACCCTGTGGCGCGACCACCCGAACTGGCTCAGTGTGTCACATGACCGTAGGAATCATCGTCGGACGTGCACGTTTTCCCTCCTAACAGCTTAATGTGTAATAGATACAAGATACAAGCTTAATGCTGGGTCGAATGATCGCACATAGATGGATGATGACAGAAAGAAAAAGTTAGCCCTGACTTATGGCCCGGCACCCGGGGGATTGGTTCTTGGCGGGCGGCTCTCATGCCAAGCAGTAGGCACCAGTTAAAAGTTAATCATTTTATAGCCTGGGAGAAGCTCATCCATCATTAGGAGTTTGTTTAGGCAGCGCGGTGACGGCACAGCGCGGTCAGTGCCGGGCGTGAGGTGATAAATGGAGATTTTAGGGAGGGCTCTGCTCTGTGCGAGGTGGCTGTGCATGTCTAGTGTGTCTGTGTGTGTCTGTGTGTGTGTGTGAGTGCTACTGTACTTCAATATTGTATATAGTAGGGCTATCGTAATTTACAGGGAAGTGATCTCTAAAACGAATATAGCTATGATTATATTTAGCTTGCAGTTTGTCAAAAGCAGGAAAACAGAGCTGGAATGATGATTTTTGTCGACTAAAAAGGGTTTCAAGCCATCCAGGCGAGTGCCCGGTAGTAGTACGTCAAGGTGGCTGGACTGAAAACGGCTTCATCGGTCAGTTAAAGTGGTTTTCATTAAGAATAACCATAACTTGAGTTTACTTGACATACTACAATTTGACGGGCTGTTTGTCCGGTTGGTAAGCCTGTCATACAATCTAGTTTTGGCTCATCAGCTGATAGCCCAACCCCAAAATCACAGGTCATCCAGTGATATGTTTTCCCCAATTCCAATCAGCTCTGCTATAGGTCGACTGGGCACCCCACAGTGCCTGCAGGAGACAAAATTTGCCACTAGTGTGCTGGGTGGGAAAAAACGGGACTAAAAATAAATGGGTACGGTCTTTGACGCTGTATAAGGACCCTGGTTAGTACTCCGAGGCACCTGTACAGAAGTGAAGGAATGTGAAGATCAGTGAGTGACTCTCCCTGCGCAAGACTGGCCTTTTATACTGGCAAATAAGAAGTGTCGCTAAAATTGTGAGAAAAATGGAGAGCCCGATTAGAAAGTAGGTTTGATTAGCAAAGGTGCTTTCGAGGCTGTAAAGGAGCTGCTTCGTCTGGAAGGTCTTAATGACTCAAGGCCTAAACTAGAACAAAGCAACCGTGTGTCCATCCCCAGCCATCAGCACTCGTTCTACTAAATTCTGATCCGTTCTGTATTCTCTAAGGCAGGTATGTGTAAGTGCGTCCAGCCGTCCGGCGTCTGCGATCACACGAGGTGGACCGTTCTCGTCACCCTGCCGCCACCGTCCACAGACAGGCCGTGCCACCCGCCGCCGTACAATCGACCTCTTTGACCGGGCAGCACAAAGGCACAAAGAGCTCTGTGACCTCCGCGAATCCGACACAATGTCATTCTTATCCTGGGCTAGCGCGTGGACAGAGCTGCTGGACAGTCGGGTGTCCTGAAACGTTGGACGATTGCTGTAAACAATAATAGAAATGATTTCATGCCAGATGGTTAAGCTCTGGGATTCACGTATAGTGAGGAGTCTATCTGGACTGGTCATCATTAAAAGTCCATAAATATAACATCCATCTGGGTTTAATTTTACCTCTGGGTAATCTGGTACGGTTTCCTTCAATCTCACAGTCGTAAATAATGTGGATCGGCTAGTTTTGGCACGAGTGGAGAATCGTGTAGCAAGTGTATTTCTGCCTTGTACTTAGTGGTACCAGGTGGTGGCTGACCCAGTGCTAGACCCATTGCCAGGTGGTGGCTGACCTAACGCTCCTGGATGCATCATATTTTTGTGTTAGTGTTTGTAAGTGTGTACGGCATGTGCGTGCCTATTGTTTTCCGAGCGAGCTCTCTCTGAACTCCCGTTGGCCGTCGCTGGTCACAAGACCTGTTGATGTGGTACCTCTGTCACAGCTCCACAGGAGTGATAAATGTATCTTATCGGCATCGTCATTGTAATGGCTCCACAATGGGGCTGAGTTATCGCCCTGCTACTGGGGAGGAAGGGGGGGGGGGGCACACGTATCAAGCTGCCAATCAAAAGCTCTGAAAATTGCTCTGAGATTTGAGTCCCCAGACAGAAAGATGACAGCTGAAGATCCTTAGTTTCTCCCTCGATGTGATATTACACTCCCAAGCACTTTCTTCAACCTAAACTCTTAAAAGCTGCGGTGCTCGGTCAGCTGACACCGGTGGGAAGGGATTCGAATGGGGGGTTTTACTGGGAAAATGGCCTTGTTTGGTATTTGGACATAGCCAGGTGGTAGAGAATACAAGAATAGGAACAGTACAACAATAGCGCCAGTGTAAAAAAGAAAAAAATGAGACGATGGGCGAGTTGTGGGGTTAATGTGTGAGCATCAGAGGAGCCATTCCAGCCTCTTTGATTTGTATTGATCGGCATGTTCCGGGTCTGAAGGGAGAATGGGACGGACGCGTGTTAAAGCCAAGGTTCTCCTGTTCCTCCTATCACCTCCTTTTTTCCCCATGCGCTGCTCATCTGCACCCCCCTCCCCATCCCTCCATCCTATCCCATCCCATCCTTGCCTTGCCTCCGGGGCTGCCTGACACTGTGTGAATAATGTCCATAATCTGGGAGGTTAAACAGCCAGCCCACCACACACACACACACACACACACACACACGGTATCTAAAGTGTAACATCCCCCTCTACTGTTGAAACCTATAAACCACCCTCGGTTAAAAAAAAATAAAAAATACACACACACACACACACACACACACACACACACACACACACACTCAGATAAGTGGATGTGGTAGAGGTGTCAAACCCGGGAGACACTCGCCGATAAGATCACAACAGTATCCCACGTCGGCGTGCGATGCAATCGAAGCATGTCTGATTGTGCGCCATCTCCATCTCGCCTTTCTTTCGCCCCGCGACAACCCCAAGGCCCTTATTTTATCGGGCGTCCCAAGAGCTCGCTTGTTGAAACCCACTTCTCCTGATAGGCATCTCCAACCACACGAGCTCGCAAGCCTTTATTAAGTCCTCACTGCTACCGAAAAAAGGGGGGCATAGTGTACTGTATATAACAGCTACGTATACGCACACAGGGGTGCAATATAAGGCCAAAATAATAAAATAAGGGGTAGGCACAGAGTAACAAAACTGCACAGAGTAGGCTAGGCTGGCGAATCCTAGAAAAATGATCTTGGTGTGTTAGACACCGAAACTAGCCAGAATAGAGTCAAATAACTGAGTGGAAAATATAAAATGCAGCAAGAGAAAATTAAAAAAATAGCAAAGTCCTTACTCATATCTTCATCTCATCACCACCTCATTTCCCATCTTCTCATTTCATCCCACCTTCTTTTTTCTATTTACAGTGGTACCTTGTAACTCAGCGTCCCCTAAACTAAAAAAACTCAACACCCTTCGTTGAGAAATTTGTATCCTTAAACTCAACGTTTCCCTTAAACTCAACGTGTTCAGTTTGTTTGTGACCGTCAGATTCACTCTGAAAGCTCCACATGTATCTGTGTTTATCTGGATTTTCCTCACTGTTTCACTTTTAAACTTGTGTTGTAGCTCGGGGTGCTGAGAAATTGTAAGAATCAGCTTTTTATTTCAGTGTTTTTATATTATATTTCTGTTATTTACAGTGTATAAGTGTCAAAAACAACCCCATTATTTTACATAAGCCTGAAATATATGCAGTTCCACAGGACCATGGAACGCATTAACAGGTTTCTCATACATCCTTATGGGAAAACATACCTTGAAACTCAACATCTTTTAAACTCAACACCACTCCGAGAACCAACTGACATCGAGTTTCAGGGTACCAGGCTCATCCCATCTCCTTGTATCTTCATCCATCTTGATATGTCTCATCATGTCTCATCTCCTTCCTTCCTTCCTCCTTCATCCCATCCACTTCCGTCCCCATCTTTCTCATCTCTTGTCTCTAAGTCTCCTCCGGACTCTCCCGGTATCTTCTCTTTTCCACCCTACTTGTCTCTATTATACCTTGGCACTGTTGGGATCGCTCCCAGCAGACGGACCAGGTGGGGGTTTGCTTTGGCTGTGAGCGAAAAATAAATCTCAGCCCATTGTAGCAAGAGATGTTCAACCAGCCGTGGGTTGATTGTTCCTCCGCTCCTCTGTGCTGATACTTCAGGCCGTATTTTTAGAGCTTTGTGTGTCTGACAGGCGCCGTCTGATGGGTAAAACTATGCTTGGTCATGAGGTGCTTTTGGAATAGCGTATGGATACAACGTCTGTGCCCACGTCTGTGATTCCACTTGTATGTAAGGCGAGGCAAAGGCAACGTTTATTTATATAGCACCTTAAAACACAACCATGGTTGACCAAAGTGGAATCGGTGAGGGCGGGAGGAGTAGTATTTTGTCATGTCTAAGAGACTGAGAGAGCTTATAGTCCGGATTTAGCTCCATCTGTTTTCCACCTTTTTGGACTCTCGAAGCTTTAAGAGGAAGAAGATTTTCATGTGATGATGATGTGAAAGCAGCAGTGCATCAGTGGCTACAAGCTCAACCAAAAACATTTTTGCTGATGGCATTAAAATGGTACAATGCTGGGAAAAATGCATTGCAAAGGAAGGTGACTAATTACAGTTGCTACACCCCTCAACCAGGATTGTGAGGGTTTGTGCAGTCCTGATCTGGGAAGCCTCGGTCATCTTTGTTTCCAAAAGCATCAGGTTACCAGACCTTGGGGCTTGCCAGGTATGATGGTGCGATCCCATTTAAAGCCTTAAAAACCAGCAATAATAAGCCTTAAAAACCAAACAAAATCAGATTGTACAGAACGACTAGGCAAAGGTAATTTATTTCTTCCCTTAACTGCACTGACGGAGCGAGAGAAGCATACAAATAAAAGGAGAAGAAAAAAAGAAGTGAGGAAGCTTAGGCTGTAAATGCTCTGTGCAATAGAGGTGTTAGTGGGTGTCAGCTCACTCCAGAAACTGACAGATGAGCAGGGGCTAGGAACAGGAAGCCCCCAAGCCCCCGGCCGTGTTGCCCAGAGAGGGTAAGCGTGTGTGTTTGTGTGTGTGTGTGTGTGTGTTACAGCTGTTGTACTGCAGAGGCAGGCAGCAGCAGGAGATGAGCAGACACAGGAGAGTCTCCAGTGACGAATCAATCAGTAGCTCACTTTCAGTTGCCCCCCCTCATACCTCCTCCTCCTCTTAGTCTACACCGGAGCCGTGAGAAGACAGATCGCTTTTACCCTGCGTGACACTTTAGCCCGACTTTGAGCCTTAATCTCGGGGACAGAGACAAAACAAGCACTCCCACCCAAGAGGACCTGGTCCTGAGCTCTATAATTTTGACTGGCTATGATAAACGACTGTGTTAAAAATCTTAATTCACTGCAAATAATAACGATAATAACAATGATTAATCATCTATTCTTAGACCTCTTAATAATGGGTTTTGATTGGTTGATTGGCACAGCAGTAAATTATGCTAGGATCAAGGGTTCGAATCTCAGCGGTGCTATCGGCCGGTCGGGTGTCTGCATGGAGATAATTGGCTCATAGAAATAGGACCCTAATGCACTATGCCAACCTAATCCACTGTGGCAACCCTTAAATATACATGAGTATATTTTGTAAATTGTGTCCCATGACTGATTGGCACCCTATTCATAATGCTTTATTACCTAGGATCTCAACCATAATTAGGATAAAGCAGTTTATATTTATTGGTTTATTGGTTTGGTGGGTAGCACTGTCACAGCCAGAAGGTTCTGGGTTCGATTCCCTGGTGGAGAGTGGGCATGCAGTCAGGCTAAATGGAGATACTAAAACTGCCCTAGGTGTAAATGTGTGTGTGTTTGTTCTGTGATGAACTGGCAACCCGTCCAGGGTTTTTTGCCCAGTGAATTGTACCCACTGCGACCCTAAATAGGACATGGAGGTGGTAAAACAGACAATGAATGAATAAATTAATCAATCAATCAATATTCATGCCTTAAAAACACCATTCAATATGACCAACCAGCTAAGAAAACCAAGGCTGTATGTTTACGTAGTGTAAATCTATAAGTTCCCAATTTCCCATTAGAAAGTCCCATTAGATCCTATTAGTTTAGCAGACGAAACCCATTTCCAGTTTCAGCTTTCAGGTGTCAGATGTTCTCCTAATCTGGAAAAAAAACCTCCTCAGGTTAAGGAGAGATCAGAATGTGCTCTCACAGCTTCATCGGCCTGACGTGTTATGATAATGAAAAATCGATGGCTCGTTCCGAAACGGTTCCTCCTTCAGAACCAGCCTGTTCCATAAGGGTGCATTCACATACGAAGCAACAAAACTGTGAACCTTTTCTTGAGCGATGCGCTCAGGCTGCATTTGTGTGGAATAACCATCAGATTCAGTCTGAAAGCTCCACGTGCATCTGTGTTTAGCTGGATTTTCCTCACTGTTTCACTTTTAAACTTGTGTTATTGTTCAGGGTGCTGAGAAACAGGAACACTAAACCTCTCTTAATTATTACTGCTCATAAGTAATTCCTTGGTTGTTTTAGTAAAATAAGTCATGTTCAGCTTTGTTCAAGTGTTGTTCGTACTTCCTGAGTCGCTTTTACTGCATCATATCAAACAGTTTGTCTCAGTGGAGGCCTTAAAAGGTGAACCAATGCAAATTATTCCGAATCCTCCTGGAGGAAGAGGAAGGTCAGGAGCTAGACCATTCGGCTGCGCTAGATATGATTGATCACCATACGCAACGGCACTTTCTCTTGTAACTTTGAAATGATTAAGCCTAGAGTGTCCTCGTGGGTTCTTTATGGCTCGGCTCAGAGTGCTTTTTCTCAATGGATCCAAATTGCTACGGCAGGACGTGTTTGCCATTACAGTCATTCATTTAGTCTGTGTTAACAATGCAAAAGATTAGCATTAGCTCATGTCCATAAAGAGCAATGCAAGAAGACAGGTCCTTTGTGAGTACGTGTAGTGTGAAAGGAAGGCGGGGTTGGGGCTGGTCGGTGATGACAACTCCCGGGCTGCTCCGTTTAGACGGACCTGCAGCTCTGTTCCCGCTGTAGCCGACTGAATTCAATTAACTCAGCTGGCTGCTGTTCTGTTGCCATTAGTGCTAATTAGTTAAAACATCAGAGTATAAACAGCAAATTGGCTCTGGTAATTAATTCCCACTCTCAGCACATGAGAGCAAGGAGGGAGGGGGGCGGAGGGGAGAGAGCGATGGTGCTCGGGCTTCGCGAAAGAAACCATGCAGAGGTTATCTGTGGCTTTGTGCTATCAATTATGGTTAGGAGTTATTTGGGAAACAGTGTGTGTGTGTGTGTGTAAGTATGCGAGGCAGCAAGATAAAGAGATCCCGCTAATCGACAGACAAAAGGCAGTCTGCACTTAGCATCAGTTACACGCTAAAGCAAACTGCGAGCGGAAACTTAATTGACATCAGTCGCGGATTTGGTTTCTCCTTCTGACCATCATGTACACGTCTAATCTTGATCTAGGTAGCGTGGGGGCCGGATCTTAACGTGAAAATGCCAGACGCTTGGTGGAAACCCACCTGGGACAGGGTACCAGTCCATTAGAGGGCATTGTTCTCACCAAACCTGGAGAGAACCAACCTCAGAACAGAGAGGAAACAGAGGCATGGATAGAACCCAGGTTCACAGAACTCTGGAACTGTGCTCTACCGACCCTACCAGCTGTCTTACAGTTGTGATTGGCACAACAGTAAAGTAAGCTACCCCACTACTGCTTAGATCTGGGGATCCAGGGTTTGAATCTCAGTGATGCTATTGGTCAGTCTGAGGAGACGGGATGCTCGAAACAGCCTAGCCATTGGGAGGTGCAATTGTCAGTGTGATTTAAGTGCCAGTCCCAAGCCTGGATAGAAATAAGGGAGATGCATCAGGAAGGGCACCAGGTGTAAAAACTGTGCCAAGTCTGGCATATGGACCAGATCTGCAAGTCAACCTCTAAATGTAAGGGAGTAATTGCGACTAGGTCTGGTACCAAGACATGTTTTACTTATATCAGTGATAAAAAACTACCAGCTTCCCGCTGTCTTACAGTTGTGATTGGCACAACAGTAAAGTAAGCTACCCCACTACTGCTTAGATCTGGGGATCCAAAGTTCGAATCTCATTGGTGCTATTGGCCGGTCGATTGTCTGCATAGTGATGATTGGTTAATGTCTGAGGGGGAGGGATGTCAGTGCACTTTTAGTGCCAGTCCCAAGCCCAGATAGATAGGAGGATTGCATGAGGAAGGGTGTAAAACTGTGCCAAGTCTGGTATACGGACCAGATCTGCTAAGGCAAACCCTAAATGTAAGGGAGTCTTATAACAAGACACGTATCTCACAATTTTGCCGGATGGTTTTCCGTCCATTTCGATTTATCACACCAAGAAAAGTTTCTATCCCTTGTTGCAGGGTTTCATCCGGGTACCGTTCCTCTGGGACGTAACCCTACTCCTGTCTGGCAACTGGAGTCTGAACAGGTTTTTGTAGGAACATTTCTCTGAGCTGCCCAAATCCATCCATATTTAAGTAGGCCCGATGCCCTCTCCAGCTCTAGCCGGCCTGGCGGGGGATCACGAGCCGTAATGGCTCTTTCCCCAAGGGATGAGTCGAGAGCTGGGACCGGGGACACGCGGCACAGCTGGGACCGCTGTCTCTGAACGAGACGGAGGAAAGAAAAGCAGGCGAAGCTGGCAGATCTAGCCCAGTAGTGTCAGACTCATTTCCTGGGTCAGCGGCTGGGTAATGCTCTATTAATTTGCTCCATTCTCCCCGTGAGGCAAAACTCAATCTCCAGCCGGAGCATACTGCTGTACCAAGCACAAGGTGATTGATTGAATAAACAGCTGTCACTACCGAGAGCGCCCACACCCTCCAAACACGAGCGCTCGTCTCGACACCACCCCCTCGGTCCACGCTCACGCTGGCTCTACACTATCTCCCGAGACGGCACTCACGGCCTCTAAAAGTCCCCTGTTATATCCAGCGTTTTTTTTCCCTTGTTTGTGCTGAAGTAGCGCCGCTCTTCCGTAGAAGAACGTCTCAGCGCGATTACAGGGATCAGACACATCATCTTCAGCGAAACGCTCCGCCCCACTCGTTCACTCATCCGTCCCCGGTCCCCCCCCCTTTACTAACCCGTGCATGATTGCATTTGCCTTTTAAACACGCCGGAGCTCTTGTGATCGGCCCCGGGTTTAGGCACGTGAGGCTTTTATTTAACGGCATGATGCGTCACTGTCAGTGGCGAGCGGCCTTGCTAGCCCTGATGCTAACAGTGTAGATGACCTCGTTTCATTTCATCAGAGATTCTCCGGAATGAGCAACGACACCTCGTTCATCCCCTTTTCATTCATTTTTTGGCATTTCCTTTTCTCCTTTCCTCCAATCTGCACTGTGTATCCTTTTTACTTCTATTTTTGTTTTCTATACCCCCCCCAATGCTGCCATTGTTCTTTTGCTTTTTATTGTACTTCACCCTACTTATCCTTCTTTTTTTTATTCTTGTTTAATTATTCCATTTTCATTTTGCTCTTTTATTTTGTTTCTATCTTTGCTTCTCCCCCTTTACCTGTTTAATTAATTCTTACTTTTTTTTTCTTTTGAGCTTGTGTGCTTACTGCTTTTTTCCTCTGGATCCTTTTGTTTAATTCTTCCGTTTATGCTATGTTTTTTTTTTTTATTATTATTATTAAAACCTTTCCCTTATTTCCTTTCTGTTTGGAGCTACTTCTCTGTTCTTTTCCTTCTTGTCCGGATTTCTATGTACTCTTTTTGTAAACCTCTTTATTTTGTACCCATCTTACCTCATCTTTTCACCCATTTGCCTTCTCTTTTCTTTATTTTCCCCTTTCTTCATCCATATTTTATTTGCTCCAATCCCGTGCCCATTTCCATTCTTCTCAATCCTCTACTTCTCCCCTACTTTCCTCTTTCTTCTATCTCATTTATTCCTCGTCTTCCCAATTCATCTCTATTTCCTTGGCTGCTCCCTTCAGGGGTCGCCAGCGGGCTTGGGACTGGCACTACAATGCACTGGTTTATGCATCTTAGCAACTAGGTACCTATAGGACAATTCAGTGTCACCAATTAGCCTGACTGCATGTTTTTGGACTGTGGGAGAAAACCGGAGCACCCGGAGGAAACCCACGCAGACACGGGGAGTACATGCAAACTCCACACAGAAAGGACCCGCACCGCCCCACCTGGGTATCAAACCCAGGACCTTCTTGCTGTGAGGCGACAGTGCTACCCACTGCTACCCACCGTGCCATCCGTCTTCCCAATTCATCATTCTCCCTATTTCCACATCTTCACTCCATCAAAAACGATGTAGCAACCCAATAACTTTACAACTTTCTTTGCACCTCCACTACTGACTTACCAAAAAGTGAACCTCCTCCTCTCACTTTTGCCCTCAAGCACACTTGGATAGTCCCCCCCCCCCTTTCTTCATTTAAGATCTGAGCATCCATATCTGCTGTTATGGAGATGACTCCTGGCGTCTCACCTTGCGTTGATTTAGGGAGGTGAGAAGCCTAAAAATGAATGCTGACAGGCGCGCTGGATTTATCTGATTGCGCGTACAAGGCGGTGTCATTTTAGGTGTGGAAAATGAAAGGGAAGAGGAGGAGGGGGGCGTACAGCCTGAGGTAAAAGTGAGAAAAAAAGAAAGCGGGTTTCTGAAGAAGAAAAAAAAAAGAAGAAGTAGAAGGCCGTTCACGAATCAAATCAAATTGCTCTTATCGGGCGTTATTTGAAGACGTTATCGGGCGGGGTAATACGGTTACGTGCGGTAAGGGGCTGAGAGATTTGGCTGTTTACTGATGTTGGCATGTTTAGGGGCGGAGGAGATGAGCGGAGAGAGGGGGAAAGGTGTAAACGCTCTATGCGTGTCAGGAAAACCTGTTTAGGATGCATGGAAGAAAGGAAGGGAGATGCAGCAGTGTCGGCTCCTTCAAGGACACGAGCCAGCACTAATCACCGGTGTGATCGATATTTAAAGTGTTGAAATTATACATATCTAAATTACACAGACACCTTCTGTAACCAGTCCTAATGATTTGGTGATGTATCATTTATCATCTGTTTCTGGTCGGACTGTTGCTCCCTGTCAAAAAGAAATATGGTGTCTATTTATCTGCTCTAGTGAAGTGATAGCATCTTACGCTAAAAACATAATCAATAGAAACAGATAACAATAAAAAATAATAATAAAAACAGGGGGTTGATGTTATTGTTTAAAAAACAAAGCTAAATGAATATTGTAATAATAAATCAGAGGTTGGGCAGCTCCAGTCTGCCCCTAAAAGCGTGTAGGCTAATATATTTAACTGTAAATAAACTGTAAATGTAAAGCTAAAGCATTTTAGGTCTATGTAGTGTCAATCATTTCCTAAGTATGACTACAAACTAGCTTACAAACATCCTTACATTAGCTTTTGACTATCTGATCAGAAAGATAATGCTAATTTCCAACTAGCCGATATAGGATTTGCAGTGTTATGTTAGTTCAGTGCTTGTAGTGATGTATATAGTTTACACTTTAGTGCTAGTAGCTTTAGCTTACCATCAACACAACACACACAAGTAACTGCATAAAATACAGAATCATTGTGTGACACCAGGCTTTAATTCATTCACAACTTCAAAGCTAGTTAGCTAAATGTTACTTAACTTTTTTAAGGCAACTTTGTTAAGGCAACATTAGCAAACACTTCAGCTGGCTTTCCTGCTTAATATGTGCTTTTAATGATAGTTGATCAACCGTCCTGAAAATGAAAATGCTTATCTGCTATCTTCCTCCTCCTCATTCATTATTAGCTAAAAACTGCTAGCCTGTTGCGCAGCACATGGCACACACATGCCGGTCAAACTCAATAACGGTGTACGCTCCGGTTTTATAGGGTTTAATTTCCCCTCTCGCAACTTGTTAAGACGAGAACGTTAATTAAATCGAATCACAATTTTAATAATAAAACGGTGAATCGTTCAGACGTAGGTGCAAGCGAGGGCGACGAAGTAAGCGTGCTTACTGTTTAGCAAACGGCAACCATGCATTTTTTATTTTATTAATTAGTAGTAAAGTAGTGGTCTGCTTAGGGCCCTGACCTCAGCCCTACCAAACAGTCTTTCCTGACCAAGATCAACCTCAATGCCCAGCCATACAAACCCTATTTGTACTGAATGTGCACAAATCCCCACAGACACACTCCAAAGTCGTGTGTGAAGGCTTCCATTCATTCAGATTTGTTTATAGATATACAAATCTATATAGGGCAGTTGTAGCCTAGTGGTTTGGTTACCAGACTAGTAATCAAAAAATTCGCTGGTTCAAGCCCCATCACTGCCAGGTTGTCACTGTTGGGCCCTTAAGCAAGGCCCTTAACCCTCAATTGCTTAGACAAGATACTGTCACAGCATTGTAAGTCGCTTTGGAAAAAAGCGTCTGCTAAATGCCATGCCGAAAATGTAAAAGTAAAGGCAATTATATTCTAATGTTGCAGCACCAGTTTAGGGAAGGTCCTAAGTTAGGAAGGTGCATGAATCAGCTTGGAAAAGCTTGGTTTAAAGAACCTCCAGTGGTCTGCACAGAGCTCTGACCTCTGCCCTATTGGACAGGCTTTCCTGACCAGGATCAACCTCAGTCCTCAGCCATACAAACACTCTTTAGACTAAATGTAGATATATATGTAGAGATATGTAGAGATATGTATAGATATGTAGAGGACAGCAGTGTGGCACTATGGTCATGTGTTCCAGTCCCCTTCCATGCATTGTAAAATGTAAATAAAATCCCAGACCAACATTTTTAACATTCTTTAGAAATGACATTCAACATTTGGAACAAGACTAGCTGAGACGTATCTGCTTGTGTGTGTGTGTGTGTGTGTGTGTGTGTGTGTGTGTGTGTACAGCTACACTGTTAGCACAGACTTATTTCAAAAGGCTCCCGCAACTCCCTCCGTGCCCATTAGCAAAATCTTTGTTCTCTCGCCAGTGCGTTAAGAGCACCGCACTGAGCAATTGATTCTGCTGAGTGAACACACACACCTGGCACGCAGACACACACACGGCAAGAATCTGCAAACAACCAAACCAGACGAAGGCAGTTAAAACCAGCGTAGGAATGAATTCACCGCATGTTAGTAAATAGCTATTTTCAAAGCATGCTAACTACTAAGTAAAGTCTTTACATATTTTAAAAGGGACAGATTAAAAAAAAAATTTCTTTAAAAAAATGCCGCTAAATGAGCAGGGATGCAGCGCTTACAGGTACAAAGTTGGTCATGGCTGGCAGCTGTTTGATTCAGCTTCTGTCAAGCCATTTTTTTTAACCCAGCGGCTCATAAAACAACTCGTAAGAAGAATCCGAACAGGGAATAAAAGCTCTACCTTGCCAAACAGCTGGCAGCTGCTAGCCGCTACGCTCTAAAAGACCAGGACTAACGCTACCATGTCCAGAATCCAGAATGAGAATGTTAGCCAGGCAAATATATTAGCATGTGCTAACTCAGCCGTCCAGCACGTAATCGCACACTGAGCAAGGTTACAAATAGGTTAGCTCCGATGAAAGCGCTTTCAATAATTAGGGAGCGTCTCGGGCCGGGAGAGCGCTAAGGCGTGCTCTGACCCTCATTAGCCGCACTATCAGACTGGAAGCTACGGGTGAAGAGACCCGATAAAAGGTCCCGACAAAAGCTCGGCGCGGCTGAGATTAAAAAGAGACACCGGGAGAACAGAGGAAGAGAGAAAGTGACCGAGAGATGAGATGATCCATCTTGGCGCATTAGAGAAAATCAGACCCGCACTCAGTCAAAGCTGTCAGACGGCCGTCTCTCTCTCTCTCTCGCCCTCTCTGCTTTTCTCTCCGAATGTCTCCGGGTCTCTCTCCGCACAGCATGGCATTTAGGTGAGGAATCTCAGCACTAAAAAGTTCTGTCAGTCCTATTTCCTTGTTATTGGCCCTCTCTGCACGCCGGTCCCGGCGGTCCCGCAGATTAAACGTGGGCCCTGCCGCCGTGCCGCGCAGTAGGGCATCCCACATTAATCATCTTTAAAGCGCTGACAAGCGCCACGAGCCAGAATCCCTTCCTCTATTCCTGCGTCCGCTGGATTTATCTCTCTGTCTGCTGCTAGCCATCAGTCACCTGGGAAAGAGAGCGAGCGCAAGTGAGCAGGGAAAAGGCAGGATGGTTTGTGGGAAGAAAGAGTGATTAAAGGAAGGAGACAGGCGGGAAAAACAGAGGCAATAGTAGCGGAATTTTATTAGCCTGAATATCAGAATATTATTATTATTATTTAGGGCAAAATATAATGCTAATGGGATTGATTTAAATATTAGAGAAACATAACAATGGTTTCAGATAGGTCCACAGCAAATCAGCTGATCAAGATGGAAAAAATTGCCATTGGTTGCCGTGCCCGTATATAGCACCCTTCATTCTAATGCATGACTCATAAAATGAGGGATTTTTCAATGTGGCAATAAGGGTCAATGGCAAATGATTCCACAGTTGATGGAACATAATGATCTAATCTATATGATAACTTCACAGTCAAAAGATACATAGCATTTTGTGTAATGCTTTGGGCTGTAGGAAATACAGTATAAGCTGAAAAAGAACTGTTAGGGTTGCCAGGTATTATTAAACTTAAGCTGTACACAATATGTCACTTGATTGCTCCTCTGTATCAAACTGCCCTGTCGAAAACCGAACACCTGGCAACCCCAGAGTCTGTTTGCATGTGTGGGAGGTGGTAGTGTAACGCTTTTCCTATATACAGATGTATTGTGTGTGTGTGTGTGTGTGTGTTTCTCTGTGTGTGTGTACAGCCTGGTACTGGCTTCCCTTGAGAGCATTGACTAATAGAGACAGGCCGTGATTAATTATTTTTCCCTGGTGAGAAGCCCACACACCTAACCCTTCCGAAGCAGTATGCAGACCCATGCTCTTCCTCACAAACATACACACACACACACACACACAAACCATTACTCTAAGGCTGACGTTTCATCAGTCTGTAATGACTGATAGGTGAGTCAGCATGTTCTTTTTTCAGAAGGGGTTCTAATAGAAGAGGTGCCACCTTCACTACCGGGGTGTCCACTGATGTTAAGTACAGTTTAACTACTTTGTCTGTTGACCCTTTATTGGTCCATGTCACTATTATAGTATATAATAGTATATATAGTATATAGTAGTATATGGGTTCATATGGAGAGCCGTATCGCGCACGGAGAGTCACCTGCAGTGGTCATAATTGCACCAGTTATGAGGAATCTTTTTGGCATTCCCACCCTGGGACGAGCCAATCATCGTTCATATAGGCAGAGCTGAGATTTGAACTCACGAGTTTGAGATTTTGTAGGGTCTTTGTAGCCATTTGCTAAACAACAATGCAGTTTGGGTCAGGTTTTATTAATTATTAATTTTATTAATTATTATTATTATTCAATATTATATAGAAATAGAAATCCAACCAATTTAAACTAGATTGATGGTTTTGGACTCGTACTAGTTAGTAACATGATAATTATGATGAATTACATTCTGTAATTTTAATGGTACACGTATGCAAACTCAAGATCCCCATAGTGTGTGTAGCCTATCGTTTATGGCAAGCCGTAGCAATGTTTTTTGCTTGAAAGTGCATTTTAAGACTTTTAAGCTGTGTGTGTGTGTGTGTGTGTGTCATCACGGTGGCAGGTGACAGGGAGGTGGTTAAGAGTGTGACAGGCACTCGACCAAGCCATCAGGACTCCATTACCGAGCCTATTGATTGTATACGGATGAATTAAAGAGCCAGATTCAAGAGGCACACTCGCACTGTCTTTACAAACCCCCACACTCACACCAACACAAACTGGTAACTCGGCGAACATCGAATCACGCAGCTCATCACCATCGCTTCATCGAGCTGTCAATCATGTCAACGGACTAAAAAAAAAGAGCTACGCAGGTCAGCTCCTCGAGACATGCAAAGAAGCCTGTAAAAATCAGAACCCGCTTCTCGTCCACAGATAAAAGGGAACAAATAGGTTGCTCAGCTCAAAAAGTGCATTTGACCCGCCCTCGGAACGTAAAGACCTTCATCGGCTGCGGAGCGTGATTGAACCAGGCCTTGTTTACTCTTGCAGATGGTGATTGCTTTGGCACGACTCGAATTAGCTTGTCAGGGCAATAAAGCTGACCAGTGCAGAGCCAAGAGATGAAACAAGAGAAGAGAGTGACATGAGAGGAGAGGCAGGGGAAGAGAGAGAAAAGACAAAGAAGAAGGAAGGACAAAAAGTGGCTTAGAAGTAAAGACGAAATAAAGACGAAGGTTTATTATAATGGATTTTAAATGATTTGGGATTTTGTGACCTTTCTAGTATCAGTATATTAGGACAGACATTCTATTATTCTATTGTTCATTGTGCCATGGATTAATTTGCAAGTGGCAAACCAATACATGTTCTAGTAACATTTAAAAATGTGTGTTTAATTTTAGATTCAATCTATATAGACGATTATAAACACAGGTTATTAAATTTTTTTGTTTGGCTTGATGCAGTAACACACCCCGATCTATCCTGTAGCCAATCACGTCTGTATGGAGATGCCTGGCTGATAGCACAGTTGGTGATTTGAACCCTGGCTCCAAGCAGTAGTGGGGTAGCCTAATTTACCACTGTATATATTTACATTTATCCAAAAATTTGGTATTTAAACATGTTATTGGGAATTACACTCAAAAGCTGCAAAGACACACCCAAAATATGCAGAGCTGAGGTTAGGCAATTGTATGGTTAAAATAATAATAATAATAATAATAATAATAATTTATTACAATTCAATTTATTACTATAAAAATTTTTTTCTTTTTTTATATCTTTTTATATCTTTTATATCTTTTTTATATTATTTTTATTATAATTATTATTAATAATAATAATTTTAAAAAATAGGTTAAAAATAAATAAAATAAATACAAAAATTACATTTAATGCATGGAAAACTGATGTAAAAAACAAAAAAAAAACAGTTGTAAAAAATAAAATAAATAAAGCTGACAAACACAGTATTTTTATTATTGTTATTATTATTGTTATTAATAATAATAATTAAAAAAATAATAAAAAAGATATTTTAAAAAAATAAAAAATGTTAAACAATAGGCTACGGCTATTTTTTTTTTTCTTTCTGACTCATGACTTTAATAAATAAGAAACAATAAATAAAATAAATAAAAAATACATTTAATGCATTGAAAACTGGTGTAAAAATATAAAAAACTTTATTTTATTAAAAATAAAATAAATAAAATATATATAAGCTGGCAAACACCTTATTGTTATTGTTATTATTGCCTTATTATTATTATTAAAAATAATTTTTAAAATAATAATTTAATTTAAAATAATAATTTGGGTCATGGCTATTATTTTGTCTTGCTGACTCATGACTCTAATCAATAAAAAAAATACAATAAAAATAATATATATATATATATATATATATATATATATATATATATATATATAATTTTTATTTAATTAATGGAAACTTACATTTAATTAATGGAAACTGGTGTAAAGATCTAAAAAAATATATATATATATAAGCTGACAAAAAAGATGTGCAGGGATGCTGCAGGACAGAAAGAAAAAAATGACCAAATGAGCAATAGAGGGAAGAAAAGAGGGAGAAGAGAGAGAGCACGAAACAGAGGTGCATGGAATTGTAATCGATTACCTATTTTTCAAAGTCACTTAAAGTGTCCAGAGCACGGGGCCGTTAAGTAGTGGTGCCGGGGAATAGGGTTTGAGTATGCAGCGGCACGACCGGAGTGAGCGGAGGGAGGGAGGAGGAAGGAGGGATAGACGGAGGGAGGAAGGGAGGGTTGCTGGGACGAGCCGGCAGGCTAACATTGACCCTGCTTGCTTCTCACTGATGGATCTGTGCTTTTGCAGGAAATAGTTCTGACAGGCCAATATATGTGCGGGGATATCTGCCCCCAGAGAAAGTCCTGTGTGTGTGTGGGGTGGGGGGGGGGGGGGGGGGGGGGCTGATCCATCACCCACTCATAAAGTAAACACATCATGTGAAGACAAACATAACAGTGCCCTCTGAAGTCAAGGATGGCCCTGAGCCCAGAGCTTTTAATAAGGGGGAGTAGGATTACACCTGCTCCGTATGGATTTGGATGTTTGGGATTATGTTTATATGTGTGTGTGTGGGGGGGGGGTTAACACTTTGGGTCCTCTGGCAGCTTTTTTGGGCACATACAAAATACACATTTGTTTACTTAACAACATTCATTGATAGTTGTGGTTACTGTTTGAAGAAAATTCAGCTGGCACAGCGGGCGGAACTGGTCATAAAGTAAGTGTTCACAAAGCTCGTCCATTTAAAGGGAAGATATGATTGGTCAGTTTTACTTTCATTTGGAATTCTGACAGGGACTACTTTAATTTAACCCTTTACATTCCAATGCAAGTTGAAAAGGCAGGTATGAAGGGTTTATTTGCTTAGATTTGCATTTGTTAGAATGAGGGTGTAGAGGTCCCCTTCTTCCAGGGAGCTATAGCATAACTGATACAGGGCTAACACAGAGCCGCTGTGCTACGACAGACCCTGTGTTAAGTGTTTTAAATTGATGCACTTCTTTTACAGGATGTTCTGTCCATTTCACCGCTATTATATACAATCTATAACACAGAAAAACACCCTGTGATGTAAGCTCAAAGTGGACAAACACAATTAACTCCAGCACTTCCGCCCGTACTCAGATCTACAGTTAGCACGTGAGGCGCAGGTGGCCACAAAAACAAGGTCCTCATTTCCTGTTTGTATATATACATAAATATGGGTTTGCATGAGGTAATCGCATATCTGACCACCATGCTGTACTGTTCATAATGTTCAGTCCATCCAGGATATCCTGTTTTCAGACGGATCTATTGTCTCTGGCGTTATAAATAGCCGCTCTGATTGGCCAGATGTGAAAGCTTGAGAGACAGAAGAGTGGAACAGGAAAGCTCGGAGTTTAAATAAAGGGGTTTGGGGTTTTATTTCGACGCTTTGGGATCGTGAGCGATGGTTTATATGCGAGGTGTGAGTTTATATCACGTACGCATCCTACAGCTTTACAGCATTTTCATCAACCGCTTTTATTGTCCTGGTCAGGGTTGCGGTGAGTCCGGTTGACCTGGAAACACTGAGCGTGTGCAGGAATACTCAAGAACAGGGCGCTAATCAATCATCCAGACATGAACTGTGTTTGAATTTGTCTCTATTCAAAAGAGCATTTATATAGCTGGGCACAGATGTTGGTCAATAAAGGCTGAATTGATGTTCTAGTTCATGTATGTGGGAATTTGTGCCCATATATAAAAGCATTTGTATGACTGGGCAGTGATGTTGGTCAATATAGGCTCACTTGATGCTCAGGTTCATGTCTGTTGGAATTTGTGCCCATTCAGTCAAAAGAGCATTTGTATAACTGGGCACTGATGTTGGTCAATAAAGGCTCAACTGATGTTCTGGTTCATGTCTGTGGAAATTTGTGCCCATTCCATTAGAAGAGCATTTGAATAACTGGGCACTGATGTTGGTCAATAAAGGCTCAATTGATGCTCAGGTTCATGTCTGTTGAAATTTGTGCCCATTCAGTCAAAAGAGCATTTGTATAACTGGGCACTGATGTTGGTCAATAAAGGCTCAACTGATGTTCTGGTTCATGTCTGTGGGAATTTGTGCCCATTCCATTAGAAGAGCATTTGAATAACTGGGCACTGATGTTGGTCAATAAAGGCTCAACTGATGTTCCGGTTCATGTCTGTGGGAATTTGTCTCTATTCAAAAGAGCATTTATATAGCTGGGCACTGATGTTGGTCAATAAAGGCTGAATTGATGTTCTAGTTCATGTATGTGGGAATTTGTGCCCATATATAAAAGCATTTGTATGACTGGGCAGTGATGTTGGTCAAGAAAGGCTAAATTGATGTTCCGTTTATGTCTGTGGGAATTTGTGCCCATTCAGTCCAAAGAGCATTTGTATAACTGGGCACTGATGTTGGTCAAGAAAGGCTGAATTGATGTTCATGTCTGTGGGAATTTGTCTCCATTCAAAAGAGCATTTGTATAACTGGGCAGTGATGTTGGTCAATACAGGCTAAATTGATGCTCAGGTTCATGTCTGTTGGAATTTGTGCCCATTCAGTCAAAAGAGCATTTGTATAACTGGGCACTGATGTTGGTCAATAAAGGCTCAACTGATGTTCCGGTTCATGTCTGTGGGAATTTGTGCCTATTTAAAAGAGCATTTGTATGACTGGGCACTGAAAGGCTGAATTGATGTTCCAGTTCATTCCAAAACTGGTCAGCAAGGCTTTTGTTCATGTCTTTATAGATCTTGCTGTGTGCACAAAGGGCCTTCCCCAACTGTTGTGGCTAAAAGGAGTGCCCCCAAACTTTTGTCCTTATAGCTAATGTAGCTAATGAGTGTAAATACAGAAAAGTGTTTATAATAAACTGGTTATAAAGTATATAAAGGTGCTCCACCCAAATAGAGCAATCACGTGGTGTTTATTGATTTTATTCAATTTTTTTAGAGATTGTTATTTAGGTTTTAGTTTCACCACATTCGATGGGATAAGAAGCGACTTTAAACACAGTATCCAGGAGTCTGTGAGGTGCACTAGGTTAGTTGCTCCTCCAGGGCTGCTGGGCTGACTGAGCTCGCCTCTGCTGTAATGAGGGACCGGAGACAGGAGGCCGAGGGTGACGGATTCTCCCGCTGCCGAAATCTGAGCCACTTAATCCACGCACCGCACACACACACTACTTGTCTCTCCGTCACACTGTGCAAAATTAGATCCAAATACTGCTCCGCTCGACCGATTCAGCGATGGAAAGTTCTCATGTAGGTCACCGCTGGTGTTAAATCACACTCTTGACTTTTTTGTGTCGCTTTTTTTTTTCTTCTCAGGCAAGAAGAAGGTGTCTCTGTACGACAGTCAGACTCCCATCTGCCCCATCTGCCAAGTGCTGCTGCGCCCCAGCGAACTGCAGGAGCACATGGAGCAGGAGATGGAACGGCTAACTCATTTGCACATTAGGTATAACACCTAACACACCATTTTATTTATGCATTTTATTCCTTGTCTATTAATTTTGCATAGCAAATTAGTCTTTCAATGCTGGAAACCCTGATCGCATCCCTCTGACACATGTGCAGTCCATAACCCCTTTAGTAGATTCATGCATGAGGCCAGTCCCTCGCATGGAGAGTCCTACACTGATCTCCGCATTCCTTCACGTCTGTACAGGCGCTTTGTGGTACTAACCAGGGTCCTTACATAGCATCGAACACCCCACCCCTTCTTTTTTTAAATCTGGACTTTTCCTACCCAGCAGATTTAGGTGGGCAATTTTGTCTGCTCCAGGCACTGCCCTTAGTGCCCACTAGGGGTGCCCAGCCGACCGGTAGAAGAGCTGAGATCCAAACTAGGGGCAAAATAGTGTCAGTATTGTTCTTTTTGTTCTTATTGCTTCATTCTGGTTAGAGTGGGTCTGGGTAAAACTGGGTAAAACTGGCAGAAGGTGGAAATCCTGGACAGGGTGGCAGTCCATTGCATGGAATAGCTTATGTGTGCAGTTTCATGTATTAGGAATGTGGAAGGAAGATGGATTTCCCAGGAAAATTAATAAATAAATAAATAATAAAATAAAATCAATAAATAACAATTATATATATATTTTTTTATTTTTTATTTTTTTTTTACATATTTTTTTGTTTGTTTTTTTACAGATATATATATATATATATATATATATATATATATATATATATATATATAAATGTAAAATATATAAATGTAAAAATATTATACATATATACTGTATATATATATATATATATATATATACAGTATATATACTGTATATATATATGTTTTTTTTTTTTATTTTTTTTTTTATTCCATTTATTTATTTATTTTTTAAATGCAGAGACACATTGATTATCGGTAATAATGTTAAATGTCCCCAGCGTTTCTGACATTACACCACGGGTTTGGAAGCCCCCCTTTAATAAATCAGCCGTGCCACTGTCCCGGCTTCTGAGCGGCCGGGTTAAGCGTGGCTGGTGGATCAAACGGATCCACACAACGCGCCATCAATCACTGGACTTATAACAATTCACTCGGAGTATAGAGTGACCTCTGAGCTAAACATGAGCAGCTGGATCTTCCCCTCCTGTATCGCTACGGGCAGGAGAGCTCAACCTGGAGTTACGATGTAAACAGTGCGGCGTGTGTATTTAGCCTAGTCTGGATTACTAGGAGATAAACCAAAACTAAAAGCTAAACCACACTCGTTTCCTACCACCCATCGTTTCTGATATGCTGGCGGACTAAGACCCTGTGGGTGAGAGGTATCAATCGCGTCTATTTAATAATTAATAAGGGCAGCGTGTTGCCATCCGCTGTGGACGGCAGCGGTTATTTAAGGAAATGCCGTCATCACTTTCTATGGATGAGGATGTTGCTTTGACCCCAGAAATCGTCCAACATGCCCCACCTAGAGTTTTGAATGCAAAACAAGAACAAATTCACAATACGATCACTATGTGGTCTAAAGTATTTGGACACCTGAGCATGAGCTTGTCGGACGTCCCGTTTCAAAAGCACATGGCATTAAAATGACCATTAGACTGACCTCGATGTGAACCGGGTACTGATGTTTTTAGCTATAGGAACGGCCACTCTTTTGAAAAGGCTTCTGACAAGACTTTAAGTATGTCTGTGGGAATTTGTGCCCATTCTGGGGGGAAAAAAGTGTTTGTGTGGCCGGGCACTGATGTTCTTAGCTATAAGAACGGCCACGTTTGTCCGTATTCGTTGATCTGGTCGCCTTCCGCTCCCGGAATGCGAGTGTGCGCCGCGCTGGCAGACACGCCCACACACTCTTCCACAGATCATTGAAAGTGACACGGCAAATTTGTGCCAATTTGTAGTAAATCTCCCTTTAATGATACCGTTTCATTCGGCAGCAAATGAGAACGGAGTGCATGTAAAATGGAGAAGGCTATTTAAGATGTAGCATTAGGCAGATGTCTGGATGGATGTGGCTGAGTGTGTCTGAGATTGGGACTGCCACTTTTCCCTCCCTTTCCCTCTCTCTCTCTCGCCCAGTGTTACTATGTCCTAGCCCTGTCCTCGGCATCCTCGCGTATGGAAATGGGAATCCATCATGCCCTTTACGCATCCGCCAGAACTCGGCAATATACATTACCCGCCGACTCCACCCCCCCAAACCCTGCCACCTAATCAATTTGCCTCCAGCCGAGCGAGCGAGAGCGGGGTGGCGAACGGCACCAAAAGCAATCTTTATCTCTGCCGTACAACCCCCCAGTCGTCGACTGGTATTTATTCAATTTTCAACATCTCCCTTGCGCTCCCGAGCCCTGTCCTCCCCTCCTGCATCTCGCTCTCATGGTGGCTGCTTTTGACAGTCTGAGCTCGACTCATTGGCAGAGAGCTTTCTCGAAATCCAGAAGCATGGAATTAATCCTTTTCTACGACTCCGGCAAACTCGTTCTTATGAATTTGTCATCGTCCCACTTCTGACTCCTTTATAACAGATCGTCAAGCACAGCGTCGAGCGGCTTCCTCTTTTTCCGTATTTCTATCTTTGTTCTGGCGTCTCGTTAGCGCGGCCCGACTCAACCACCGTACGCCTGCTGTGTTCTTCCCGTCTCCGGCTCTGTCGTTCCTATGAAAATCGTCTGACAGAAGAGACTGACGCGTTCGCCCCAAACTTAGCTTCCGATACGGCACAAGTGAGTGTCTCCAGCCCTCCTTCGGCATCTTCTCGATCCGTCTGTCTCCACGTCTGCTTTCATCTTCGTTCTAGCTCTCTCTCTCTCTCGCTGTCTTTCTCTCACCTACCTGTCACTTTGACAACAGGGCCTCAACGTTGCCTCTTCTTGTTTTGCCTCTCTGTCAGTGATGGCTGCTTTTTCACAAGTCTTTTTCGCTTATTGTCACCGTGCGGGCTGACGCTGTGAAGAACAAGGGCGAAAAAACTTCTGCGCTCGACACAAACCGTGCCCTCGTCGCCCCCGTTGTCTAGAAGATGTGTGAGACGTTACAGGGTCTTCTACTGTTGTTGGGACTGAAAAGATGCCAATCCAGCCTATACTGATTCCAACCAATAGGGCCGTCATGCTCTAAGCATATCTACACATTTTAAGTAGTAAATGATTATGTATTAATACTACTTGTATAAATTAACATATAAATTAACATTTATACAGTTAAAGCACTTGTCCCAGCATGTTTATCTGGTCTTTAATGCATTTCTTATCTTATATTTGTACCTATTGTGACTATGCTTATGTATAACTGGGTACAACTAGCCAACAAATATACACAAATAACATTTTATCAATTTTACTACAGTCATTTTAGCAATGGACAAGTAAGATGATTCATTCTGACCCTCATGTTCATTACTATAAAAAATCCTCGAAGAAAAATGTTCCCGATGAGTACGTGGGTACGTCGGTCCCGTTTGCTGGTCTACCAGAGTTAAGTGGTGTGTGTTGGAAGATAAGTAAAGGCCAGTGAGATCCATTGTGCTGGATTTATGATGCCGAGGGAGTGTGTTTATTATCTCGCGACTAGTGCACTGCCTCCGATGGGGTAATTCATCCTCTTTCAAGGCCCTGTCCTGATTTGTATCGTCTCTTTCTCCTGCTCTGTCTGTCTCTGGCTATTTCTCCGTTCCCGGATGGGACTCGATCGATCATGCCAACTGTACAAGCTCGCGCGAGGCTTATTACCTGTGTGTGGTGGGTCGGACAAAGCGCTGACTCCACCCTCACCTGTCATTTCACTGCTGTCGATATAGTTAAATTGCTTACTTTATTTAGAATGTAGGTGATTGCCTTTAGATAGATAGACAGACATACAGACAGATAGATAGATAGATAGATAGATAGATAGATAGATAGATAGATAGATAGATAGATAGATAGATAGACAGACAGGCAGACACAGATAGATAGATAGATAGATAGATAGATAGATAGATAGATAGATAGATAGATAGATAGATAGATAGATAGATAGATAGATAGATAGACACAGATAGACAGATAGAAATATAGATGGACAGACAGACAGACAGACAGACAGACAGACAGACAGACAGACAGACACCGATAGATAGACAGATAG
This sequence comes from Trichomycterus rosablanca, assembly GCF_030014385.1. Taxonomy (NCBI): domain Eukaryota; kingdom Metazoa; phylum Chordata; class Actinopteri; order Siluriformes; family Trichomycteridae; genus Trichomycterus; species Trichomycterus rosablanca. The sequence continues at coordinate 6,289,780 of NC_085991.1, forward strand.
AAATATAGATGGACAGACAGACAGACAGACAGACAGCAGACAGACACAGATAGATAGATAGATAGATAGATAGATAGATAGATAGATAGATAGACGGACGGACGGACGGACGGACGGACGGACGGACGGACAGACAGACAGACAGAAAGACAGAGACAGACAGACGGATAGATAGATAGATAGATAGATAGATAGATAGACAGACAGACAGACAGACAGACAGACAGACAGACAGACAGACAGACAGACAGACAGATAGATACATGCCACCATATCTGCTGATTTTGCAAGGACGTACCTCCTTGTTTTGTGTTTGTGAGATGTTCCAGGCAGCGCTTGCCAAATCACGTTGTCGGATTAGGGCCCAAACCAAATTGAATTTGTGAGCCTGGGCGGCAGGCGTCCGACACAAAGCGAACATGACAAGGGTGACATTTTTTTCTACGAGCATGCAGCCCACCTCATCATCGCACAGTCTCATAAATACCAGGGGCTGGGCGCTGCTAAAACAAAGTGAAAGAGAGTGAATGAGGAAGGTCTGGCTAGGAAATGTACAACTGAAACGTCGGATTGAGATAAAATAAGGGGACAGCTGGAGCGATTGAATGGAAAATACAGAGGAAAAAAGGAGAAATGGGACACAAAAATGATTGTACCTTTTTGTCTGAGCGAGAGAGAGAGAGAGAAAGAGCAAGAGAGATGGGGTGAAGCCGGAATAAGGAATATTAATGTTTCAGGCCAAGATCTGATTTGATACGTCTCTCCCTATTGTCAGCGGATGCTTTAGCTGGCCCGTTTAATATTTCCTGCCTTCTAATCAGTCATCTTCAATCGGCTGTGTCCGCAAGGCGGTGATTCGATGTAGACCCCCCCCCTCCAGGCTCACTTTAAGGGAGGGATGTACGAGGGGGGTGCACGCCCCTCTCCATCTTCCCTACTTTCCTTCGCTCTTTTCTGCCTCCTTAATACAATGTTTACAAGCCGGCGCATTGTCCTCGACATATTTCAAAGTCCTAAGTGCCCAAGGCGCTTCACTGACAAATCAAATAATGGCAAAATCATTTATTTCCTGCTGCCTCGACCAACCTGTGGGAGAACGAGAGAGAGAGAGAGAGAGAGCAGGAGGAAGTGAGGTTCTGAACCGCTGGTTGAGCGCATCCATGAGAATGATTACTTCAATAAAAAAATTATAACCTAAATCTGCTTAGCCGAGGTACTTTTGGACAGTAATTGTTTCAAATACAGCATGGCCCAGGGCTGCCAGGATTGAGTGGCACAGAGGGCACAGACACACCAGCCAAAGCACTGCCTCTTTTTTTCTATATCCACATGATTAAAACTGTGATGTGTGTCTCTTCTTGGACTTTTGTCACGGCTGTCTTTTTTAATGCCTGTTTGGGTCCTAAGTGAGGCGCAGCAGAGAGTGGATTCTGAGCACAAGTGAGACTTAACGGAGGAGGGACTAGTGCAAGTTTTTAAGGGTACATACACTCATATTAAAGTGATGGAATGGGGGGTCAGGGGGTCCTGATTTGGGGCATCTAGGGACAGATCCAAAACACGGTACTCCCTTGCCTCAACTTATATTATCCTGAGATCCAAAGCTGAGTGTTATGAGCCTTAGACAAAGGGTAGAATCATCAACAAAAGACATTGGCATTTGGAACCTTGATAAAGGTAAGCAGCATGGTGGGCTATGGTAAAGAAAAAAATACTATGGACCGATCCCCAGCCTTTGGTAAATAGAGACAAAATAGTTTTTTTTGTTTAGGTATATTAACAATGCAAGCACTATGAGTTAATCATGTTCCCAATATGCAGATCAGCAATGGTCTAGTTTGTGTATCTATACTAGGTCTGGGACTCACCAGGAGTTCCAGTTGTTTTCTAGTTACCACCTTATATGTCCATTTAAAAGCAATAAACCATGACTTAGACTGTGTGGACTTAGTTATGGCTTTGTCTGCCTACTGGATCCCAGCCAGCACAAGCAGTATTTTGTTTACTGGACTACTTGTTACAACAGTAGTGCTAATTTCAGTAACAGTTGACCACACGATCTGTTTCAACAGGTTCTGTTCCCCCTCTGAATGTTAACAACCCTAACACCACTAACCATTAACTTCTGTTCTGCTTACATTTATTTACATTTTTGGCATTTGGCAGATGATTTTATTCAAAGCGACTTACAGTACAGTGACAGTATACAGTCTAAGCAATTGAGGGTTAAGGGCCTTGCTCAAGTCCCCACCAGTGGCAACCTGGCAGTGGTGGGGCTTGAATCAGAGACCTTTCGATTACTAGTCCAGTACCTTAACCACTAGGCTACACTATTTACAACATAAAATAATAGTTACATAATAATAATCATTTATAATAATCACCTTTAGTATATGCTCATATACACCTGTTATCTCCATCTATATAAACTCCCTCCTCCATACAATAAACTGGAAGCTTACTCTGATTGTCCATGTGTGATAAGTTTCTTCCCGTGTGCACTCAGATTTTGCAGGGCTCTTTCTCTCATACTCATAGCAGCAAATGACACTGAAGTAGATGATCTGAGCACCAAGATATCTTTAACACCTACCTAGCAAGCAAGCTAACTCAAACGTTACTTTAATAGTACACATCATTATCATTTATTTTTGCTCAATAAGCCAACAATATAACATTGAAATGTCCATTGAGCACTGAATTCTTATTTTCCTTCTTTCCTTCTACCCACAGCAAGAACCCATCACCAAAGGATCTCAGCACAGCGCCAGGCACGCCCAAGGTAAGACGGCCTTTTTTGGTTCAAATGAAGTTAATGGCAGAGAAAGCTCTTCTCCGTTCTATTAGGCCAGAAGAAGAGCACCACTTAAGTGGGGGAGGAATTATGGAATTATGGTCTTTTATTTCCTGCAGTAATGTACTTATTGAAAAGCGAGAGCTCGGGCCTCGTTAACAATCATATGGTAATGGCAGGGAGAATGAGTTTATTGTTCTACTCGGTCTTAATAGGGGGAGGAGACGTTCAGGACAGGATTTGCGCATGATTTTTATTTTAACCTTCAGCCGGACAAATTTGGATCAACTTCTTTAAAGATGCTTTTTATATTTCAACAATTCGGGAGAGAGAAGTACTGGTCACTGGTGACTGGTGTCTCGCCAATTATTGAGGCCCACTTGGCATGATCTTATCATTTACTTCTTTAGAGGAGATTTCCTAGGTTATGTAAATGATTAGACAGGACTTATTATCAAATATTATGTATAAAACTGACACATCACACTTTAATATCCACCTGATCCAAATATCCAAAAGAACCAGGCAACCAGGCAAAGGCCAATGATTCTGATAAATGGGACTAGAAGGGCAAGTCACATCATTATTCCAGTCTGGGAGAATAAAAGACAAGCGTCCGAACAGAGGAAAATGAGGTTCCGACACACGCTTAGACAAAGCTTGAAGCTTAGACCAAAGAATCAAGTTGGGCAGGGAAGTGGCCACACAGACGTGACAGAGCATTCCACTACTTGTATTTAGTATTCCTCACCAGTGTGTGGAAAATGAAGAGGCCAGCTGGGACCGGGGGGCTATGTGAGCTGGCAGATTGGGCGCGGCATGCCAGTTCTAAAGGGGATTAACCCCGATCTGGCCCGGCCTGCTTTTCGCACTCCTCTCGAGCGCCCATCGCCATAGCGACTCCATGCCAGCCCGGGCTGGAGCTAATTCGATGGGTCAAAGGCCGACCCTATCGCCGACGTACTCGTTTTCCATCAGCACGAGATGAACTTTTAATTGGCCTACGAACAATAAAGCGAGCAAAGTCATATTCAAATGTCATTATTTGAAACGTTTCCTGCGGCAAGAGCCATGACTGATTAGAAAATCTTATATTGCGAGGACGCGTTCCATTTCTCATATTCAGTACAATACACAGCTGCATAACTGGTTTACACACACACATACACACACACACACACAATAATATTTTTTTCTTTTCTCTGTCTCTCTCTCTCGTGCAATATTCCCCAAGCTCCGAAGGCTTTGAGTTGGCAAATAAATTGTTTCCTGACCTCGCAATTCAAAAGCATAAGAAGCCATGCATAATGTCTAATTTACTGTCCCCGTGGAGCCAGCCCGCCATTTTTCACGTATTAATATTAGATTACAGTTGTCACCCACTAAAGCCGCCGTCCCTCCACTCACTTTGATTAATTGGAGAGGATTGTAAATACAAATATTTTATGGCCGGCTCATAAAAGGCTAGCCAGAGATCAAGACTCCTCGTGAAATAAGCGAGGCACATTCTGCTGCCTCTGCAGGCATCACAGGAATAAAGATTTGTTTCTATTGTGCTGTGGGGGGGGGTTAAAAAAGCCGATTTACCTGCTAGCACAAGCTTCAAGCCTAGATCATCAGGCTGTAAGGCATCAACACTAGCTAAACTTTATTTATGTAAGATAATCCAGAAATCCTGGACACTTGTTGGGAATACCTGGGATGACCAGACATTGTTTAAAATGTTTGTGGGAATTTATCTGGGACGAGAAAGTCTAAGCCACCAATGACACCAATGCTGATGATCCAGTTGATTTCAAAAGTTTTCAGTCATACCAATAAGATAGACACAGATGTGCTTCCCAACAAGCAACACTACCACCTCACTACCCCACTACTCAACTACTTGTATTGACTCCGACCATCCAACACTGCTCGTATACTCCTGTCTGGCTCACTTCAGAACCCTAAAAGTAGCGCTCTGCTCTAGGCTAGCAACATTCCCCGTAATGGTTATCCGTCAGAAATGATGAACAGGTCCGTGGATGACATATTTATCCTTTGCATGACTGCAGACTGTTCATCTTTCAGACTCCCTGACTCTCTCTCTGTCTTTGTGTTCTTTAGTCTCTCCTGTTGTCAGTGCACATCAAGCGCGAGGGCGAGTCTCCGGTAATCTCGCCCCTCTCCTCCGACGACCCGCACCACTCTGACAGATACCAGGTGAGTGGAACATACGCAGCGTTTCAGGCATGGCAGGTGACACGCACACCGATGCCCGTCCGCCCGCGCTCTGCCAGACTCATGCAGATACGATCCATTTATTTAAGTTCGATTTAGGCCTCGTGGCAGTTCGAGATAGTAGATGACAACTGCTCTCAAACAAAACAAACGTCTTAAGCCGAAGTAAAGATCTCGTAGATAAGAGCACAATTAAGCACAATGTCAAACTAAGGATAGATTAGATAAACCGGCCGCTGTGTATATATGTGTTCCGGAATTCGCCTCTCATAATTTCCCTCAGACTTATCCCTGAATGGATCTGACTGCCGGCCACATTAAAAGAGAGGGAAGATCTGCTCTCTCAATCTCCAGCTGCAGATTTGCTCAGGCCATAATGTGTGCCCTGCTCTGATATGTAATCATGCATGGTTTAACCCCCGGGCTAATCTCAGGCGGCCCCCTGCGCACCACCTCGCTGCTTCAGTGTCCTTGAAATGTTTGCTTCCTGTCTTCTTCTCCTCTGGAGTCGTGGCTTTATGGAATTGGGTCTCACCTCATCTGTCTATTACCCTCAGCCATACAAGAACCATCTCTTGATGGCTCGAAATATGTCGGATCTGACTGCTCTAATAAACTGTGTTTGTGATCAGTGTCTGGGACAAAGGAGAGATAAGGTTAGAAGTACTGAAGCATATCAATTAACTTTGGAATAGATTAGAATTTTTTTACCTTTTATTGCATTTTCTTATGTGGGGTTTTCTAATATAAAACAAGCATGACTCAAGTACACCTAGAAAGGAGTATAGTGTATATCATTCTATTTAAATCAGGTTTTAAATACTTTTCTTATAGTGGGCATACTACTTATTTATTGCTAATATAGATTACATATGTCATTTTCTATTCACGGCAAAACATTTAACGTGATTTACTCACTATTATTTAAACACATCTGGATCCCATATATAGCAATTTCTTCATAATAATAATAATTTCTTTGTGTACTATTTATAATATTGTAACTACGTTCTTAATAATTCACAATACAGGTTTATTGCATCTTTTTTCCCTCTATTATTTTCTGCTATTAATATTCCTAAAAGTAAGCAGTACATACCTGTATGTCTGTATCTATATATTTAATATTTCAACATTGGCCAGCCATTATGCATCTGTGGCGTGACTAGTAACACCAAGGACAGCAACACTAAAGACAACTGCACTCAACTATTAATTAATCTGAAGTTTAATTTAATATTTTATAAATATTTAAGTCACACCACCAAGAAAGTCAATTTGCCTCATATTTAATGTTTCATGGTCAATTCTCTCTAATATGTATGGTATTATTATTATTATTACAATTATAATTATTCCTGTTCAATACATTTACATGTACATGGTAATGTTATCATTACGCTTCAAAAGAACAGCTTCACGTGCACTGTACACTTATTTTAATTGTTTAATTGTGACGTTCATCATGCATAAAATCAAGTCTCTTTTTTTTACTTTTTAATGCTACACCGAAGTGCTCAGACATTTCCAAGGAATTGAAAGAATCTGACATCTTGACATGGAATACAATTATTTATTCACTTTCACTAAGGGTCACCGTGGAAGCGTATTGTTTATTTTATGCCATGCTTGTGGTTGAGATGGCTGAATTTGATACATACAAGCACATTTGGTCATATAGTGGTTTTCCAACATGTGTAAGTGTCACTAAGCTAAATGTGATGTACAAATGCATTTATTTTCACTGAGTCACCGTGTGCTCATGTCTGTATGTAGACCCAAGATCTGTTGATAGCACTGCTAGGGATTCAAACCCTGGATCCCAGCGGTAGTGGGCTAGTGTAATTTACCATGTAATTTATTGTGATATAAGTTATACAAACTTATCCAGCACACACCAACCTTGTGCAAAAAGTAAATGCCCCCAACATGTCAAGTGTCACTAAGCTAAATGTGATGTACAAATGCACTCATTTTCACTCTCAACTCCACCAGGTAACAGTGGGCACAATGCAGAATACACTCTAGACATGCACCAACTTATTGCAGGGCAAAATGAGTTCACACATATTTTACCAACCCACAAGCCAATCCACCTTCTCCACACAGGCGGTGACCAGTGGTGACGATTTTTAAAACTCATATTGCTTGTAAGCTACATAACTAAAACCACAATTTATGTTTTATAATTACAATTAAGTACTAATTATTTAGGTAGAGTGTGTAAATTGCGCTTTGCTGCCCCCTGGAGGCCAGAGTAAATCCTGCATTCAGCCCGGTCTGACCTTTTTAGACTCTGACTCGCGCATGCGCGTCACGTGACTCCGGCCAATATGGCGCCCGCGATGTGAATGGGATTGTTTACTGATGCTAATGTTTTGCAATCCTCGTCCATCCTGATTTAATCGAGCGCGCAGCCCGACATGAAGCGTTGCCGGACTCGGACTGTGTGGTTGCGGTCGCGGTAGAAATGGAGGAAGAGGAGGAGGTGAGAACAAACGGAAAGAGAGAAGTAGGTGTTGAGACTGACTAGCTGCGTTAAAGCAATCCGCTTCCATCCTGCTGTGTGCGCCTCACTGAGCATTTACTGGGTTATTCTGGGTGAAGTTCATACTCTCACTTATCCCTAACTGTGCTTTATTTTTCTTTCTCTTTAGACGTTCCTGCGAGTGCGGGCAAACAGACAGACACGCCTCAACGGTACGTAGTGTTTACATCTGCACCTCCAGCGCCATTATTACATCCTTAATGATGGAGCTACTTCATTAACTCCCTGACCAATAATCACTGTGTCATATGAAAGCCAATTTCATAATTCACTTCATATTTGGACAGTTTCCCTTAGTTATTTGCATACAGCTTAATAACACGTATAAAGCAAATGCACCTTTATATATATTTTTATATAGCTGTATATGGTCAATTAATGGGCTCCCTTATGAGACTGAAACCTGTACATAATCATAATTGCCCCTTTTCCACTGTGTGGTACCCTTCGGTAAGTTTGCATCCAAACCCAGAACCATTCGTACCATACCTGTACGTCTACTGGACCAGTAATCATAAGCTTGCCGGTTTAAGCCTCGCCACTATAGCACTGTCGCCTCACAGCAAGAAGGTCCTGAGTTCGATTCCCAGGTGGAGCGGTCCGGGTCATTTCTGTGTGGAGTTTGCACGTTCTCCCCGTGTCTGTGTAGGTTTCCTCCGGGTGCTCCGGTTCCCTCCCACAGTCCAAAGACGTGCAAGTGAGGTGAATTGGAGATACAAAATTGTCCATGACTGTGTTCGACATTGAACTTGTGAACTGATGAATCTTATGTAACCAGTAACCACCTGTCCTGTTATGAATGGAACCAAAGTGTGTGAAACATCACGTTAAAATCCTAATAAATAAATAAAATAATAATTACACATAATTAAGAGGTTCCCTATAATTACCCCTTTTCCATTGTGTGGTACCCTACGGTACCAAAAGGTTTGCCCACACTAACAAGCAAACACATATTAACGGACTGCCCATCACTAAACACAGAAAGACAGAAATTCTGTCATAAAAACAATATACAAAACCTACTTAAGACAACACCAGGGAAAATATTAAATTTTTTGTCTCACTTTATTGTCAAGTTTATAACTTGATTAAAATGACATACACTACGTTCCGCCGTATAAATAGCCTAAATGTGCTGATACGGCGTTAAACATAAACAAACAAACAAACCAAAAGGTTTGCATCCAAATCCAGAACCATACGTACCTATACCTGTAGTGCTACTCTTTTTTTCCAGTTACTCTTTAAGTGCCCGTGAATTGGAAGTTCACTGAAGGTGAGGCTGTGATGCCCTTTTCCAGCAGATGCTGGAAGTGAAAACGCCAAACAGCAGCAATAACAGGACGATTTTCAGTCTGGTCCACTGCTGTTCTTGTATTATTTTCATTTTCCCCTGCCGTGTTTTGCTGTTGTGTTTTAAACACAGCACTTAAATTTACTCAATCAGGTGGCAATTATGTTTGACCAATCAGTGGTGTGTGCTTTTTCTCATCCCACCCCTACAGCCCACTTTGGTATATGGGTACAGAACTGGTGACTTGACAATGAAAGCGACCACTAAATGTTGGATCACTGATTACAAGCATTCCACACTACATAGTACCATGCAGTGGAAAAGATGCCCAGCTACCAGTTCTAAATGTGGTTCCTGGAGGGATATTAAGACCATGAATGTTCCAAAGCCATGCTCAATAATACCAACTGTATCAGACTGCAGTGCTTTCTGCAAAATTTTCCGCTGTAAATGTGGGAATTTGTGTCCATTTAGTCATAAAGCATTTGCAACGACAGGCCACCCTGGCTAGCAGTTGGTGTGTTCAATAGGATTAAATTCACCGTTGCCTCAAAGCTGGAAGCGTATTGTTTATTTTATGCCATGCTTGTGGTTGAGATGGCTGAGTTTGATACATACAAGCCCATTTGGTCATATAGTGGTTTTCCAAAATGTGTATATGTTACCAAAGTGTCACTAAGCTAAATGTGATGTACAAATGCATTAATAAGATAATATAAAAAAAAGTAAACATGGGCTTTATCTGAACTTTTGACACATGCGCTGCCTCTGATCACTTCTTTTTACCTGCCAGGGGCTGCCATCCGTGATTGCCCACCCCGTCTATAGCAAAGCCTCAGACATAACCAATCGTGTGTATGTAGACGCCAGATCTGTCGATAGCACTGCTAGGGATTCGAACCCTGGATCCCAGCGGTAGAGGGCTAGTGTAATTTACCATGTAATTTATTGTGTTATATGTTTTTTTTTTTTTTTTAACATATAAGTTATACAAACTTACTCGTCCTGTAGACTATAAATCTGTCTAATCTCGAAACGTTTAAATTAGGGCTGTCAAACGATTAAAATTTTTAATTGCGATTAATCTCAGAATTTTACATAGTTAATCGCGATTAATCGCATTAAAAAAAAATCTGTGTAAATGTTATAGAAAACAAGGATTTTAAGTGAAATGTTACAATTAAAATGGTGAACACATTTTATGCTAAATGTACTGATGTTAAAAACTGCTGGGACAAGAGAAAACTGTAAGGGAGTTTTATTCACTCACATATTAGGCAGTAATACTATCTAGCAGAGACCCTTGACTTCGTATATATGTCAGATGCGTAGTTATTGTAACAGACTTTTCTGTGGTTGTATCGTGACGATGGTTTGATGGACGTTTCTACACGAAGTGAGTGTGTTTTCACTAGGGATGCATCGATACCATTTTTTCCCAACCGAGTACGAGTACATGTATTTTTGTACTCGCCAATACCTATTTAGAATGATGCAATCTGGAGCATTATGGAATAGTTTAGTTTTTAGTGTAAAATAGTGCAGTGGAACAGTTGCTTGCCATCACTAATTGTAAAAAAAAAACACCGCACAGACATCATTGAGAAAGCTTCTGACAAGCTAACGTTAACGTTCATTAATAAACGCACGTAATTAACGTTGTGCACATCATACATGCGATGCGATTCTGCTGATTGAAATATTTACTTTAAAAAGATAATACAGTCCGATCCCATCTGAGCCGATTCTATCAGCACGTTCGTGGTTCACCTCGGTAAATCGTAAACGACTCTGAGTCGACTCCCGCTCTGTGGTAATAACCAGTATAATTAAGCCTGAGCTTTATAAGGTAAGCGAGTCACACACAATGTTCTGTAGTAGTTGGTGTTTATTTACAACCGCATCATTCATCATAACAGTAAACACGGAGAGATGACTGAGAAAAGAAACTTACGCTGCGCTTACAATGAATCGATTCTTGAATCACTTGTATCGACACTGTGAACAGAGTATTGAACACAAACACAGCGGTCGCTGCTTTTGTAACCGGTTTATCTTCGCTGTTAGCTCTATTTTTAAGGGTTTTTTTTGTCAAACGGAACTAAATAACATTAAACGTGCGTGTGAGCGTGGTCAGTGAGAATAATTCAATCTGTCTCCCGTGGGTGAAAAATGAATTGCTTTAGTTTTAGAAGTGAAAAAATCTCGTAATGTAATTAGTGCGTTAACGGCACTATTTTTTTTTATCTCGTTAAATTGAGATTGCGTTAATGCGTTATTATCGCGTTAACTTCGACAGCCCTAGTTTAAATTTAAACAGAAACGCTTCGAGAATCAAAGTTACTTCAGAAAAGCTGATTTGAATTGAATTAATTGGACGAGCTTTAGTAAACATGACACGGGGGCCGACCCACTGACCAGCAGTCGTCAAACGACAGGCTGGCTGTGTTCTAGGTGTTTCTACAGTCCCCTTGTCTGTAGCGCCTGCCTGAGCAGAGGATCTCTTTAACCCTTCGCTTCTTGATATGTCAACAGTCGGCGACCTCTGCTGCCGCAGGCGCTACACCAAGGATGCGCCCCGAGATGTGGCCCTAGCTCCCTTCTGCCTTCGAGATGGTGAGACTTCTTCCAATCCCACACACTCCCCCCCCCCCCCCCTTTGACGGCCGCACAGAGGCTAATGGAGCTGTCTTTGTTTAAACCACCGCCCCCCACGCCGTATTTCACCTCTCATCCGAGGCGGCGCTGGCTGGGAAAACTCCTGCCCTCTCTAATTAATCGGCCTCTTTTTCTTTCCGTTTAACGATGCCCGACGGCCCCTGTATTACGTCGGCCGCGAGATTGAGACAGACCATATCTCGACCTGTCTGGCTCCCCCCTGAAGTTCTAACACTTCGCCTTTTACCCCCCTTCCCTTCCCTTCCCTCTAAGTCTTCTTCTGGCTCTTCGGCAATCACAGCCACCTAAAAATTAATGTCCCCGCACGCCATTTGCAGTTAAGGAAAAGCGACAGAGACTTACGGCGCAATGGGCTTCGTTCTGCCGCGTTAAATTTCTAATTACGCTCGCACTCGGAGAGGAAACGCGCCGTCCCTGTCTGCCTGCCTGCGTTACACAAATGAGTGGCACGCCGTGGCATCAGGGTTCAAAGGTGCTAAACCATCGAGACTCGCAGGTCTATGGCATGAGCTGGACAGGCATGTTTTCTGATTAGGCGATTGACACATGACATGCTGTTTGTGTTTAATTTTGCTTAATTAGTACTGAAGTATTAAAAAGAATTAATAAAATGTCCAGCTTTATGTCTATGCTTAATGATCAATGGCACATTGATTATAACTGCTTCATGTTGTGTGTATCAGGTTGTTGATCAGACTCAGTAGTTAAACAGTTTTAGGGAGCTGTGATATAATCATTAATAATATAATTAAATCATATATAAGTATTATTCTTGCTTAAACCACTAAACAGCATTGTTTGTATAATTATTCATTATTACCTCTGTTACCTCTAGTATGGTTGTGGCTGTATTAATTTCTCTCTCTCTCTCTCTCTCTCTCTCTCTCTCTCTCTCTCTCTGTGTCTCTCTTGCAGCCCGGATCGGCAAGCTGAAGCGACGAAAGCCAGAGGATGGACAGGTATGTCCTCTGTGCAGCACTCCACTGGAAGGGACGGTTGAGGAAATGAATAGGCATGTGGAAGAGTGTCTGCTAAAGGTAGCCTCTCCATCCCGGGGCCCTCGCAGAGCCTCCGAATCTCCTTTAGAGTTTCCACTGTCCTCTCCCTGCCTGCTCCTTTCCCTGGACGTCAAGTCTTTGCACACGCTCAGTTTCCACTCAATGCTACACAGAGCCACACTCACGTTACTGGTCATCGTCCAGGGGAAGCCGTACGGCGGTTCCACTTTCCTGAAGGGATTCTCCCATTTCCTGCACTGCCTATACGTAGAATAGTTGGCTTCTTGAATTCGCTTGAGATTGAGAGTCTTATTTTCAAGATCGATCTTGAGCGGTTCAGGATGCCACACCTGTCCATTTATTCCTCTCTAACCTGGTAGCTCTAGTATTACTAATACTCTCTTGGTGATGGGCTTTGGTGTGTGCCGTGCATGCGTTTGGCCACTCGCTGACCGTAGGACTAATACACTTTAGAAGAAACAGATCGTTTTAACAGATAGCGGCATGCTTAGTATACTAGTCAGTTTTAAAGAAAAGAATCAAAGCCAAGTAAAGGGCGTCTGTGTGGTTTCTCACTGACCGTGTTTCCTCAGAGGGACGGCGGAATGGATGACGACCAGGCCGACATGGACAGCGAAAACGGTACCCGCTTCGAGGAGTACGAGTGGTGCGGCCAGAAGCGGATTCGAGCCACGTCTCTCCTAGAAGGAGGCTTCAGAGGTGAGCAATTCAATATATTCAGTAATTCAAACAATTTGAACTATGGCTCAGTGGGTAGCACTGTCACCTCACAGCAAGAAGGTCCTGGGTTCGATTCCCAGATTAAGCGGTCCAGGTCCTTTTTCGTGTCTGTGTGGGTTTCCTCCCACAGTCCAAAGACGTGCAAGTGAGGTGAATTGGAGATACAAAATTGTCCATGACATGACTGTGTTTGATTTAAACTTGATGAATGATGAATCTTGCATCCAGTAACGACCTGTCATGTCATGAATGTAACCAAGTGTGTAAAACATGAAGTTAGTGTGGCATCTATGGTTAAACAGTGACCGGAAAATCCGAACGATGGCTTCACCGTTAGCGCACGCGGTCCAGACGGGGTCAGCTTCAGTGGCAGGATCCGTTCAGCTCCGTAAAGAACCGAAAGAAAACACATTTAGTTGTGCAATTGACCCAGACGTTGCTGTGGGAGAGAAATGGGCCAGTGACCTGTGGACCACTGGTGCAGTCATGCAATTATAGCTCCCGGCTGACCTTTGCTCACCTGGGAAAAGCAGCCCAGCACACACTGTTCTACACTCACACACAGTCTTGGCAATGCTTTTAAAAGTTTGAAAGGAATTTGGTTTTGCTTATAAATAATTCAGGGTTTCTCAGAGTTTGCTGGGGGGGGGCGTTAGGTTTGTTCAGTGTTCAAGTACTTTGTGATGTTTTGCCCATGCCCGGCCGTTAGAGTTGTACCGGCTTTACTTAGCATTAATGTCTTATTAGACCCAAATACTGTCAGATCCACATGAACGCGTTCGCCAAAGAGCCGCCTCTCCCGAGAGTCCTTTGTGTAAACTTCAGCGTTCTTAACGAAGGCAAAACGTTCGATCGGGAGCCAGAGAATCGCACAACAAAGCTGCGAGTGTAGATAAATAAGATAGAAGGGAAAACAGCTTAGCATCCCTGCTAACTCCCGGTTAGACCAAGCAGCGCGGCCTGATCCGCTGGGAACCGCCGGGAACGTTGACCGACTGGGTTTGAGCCGGAGATTTTCAGCCTTTGTAGTGACAGCAATGTAAAGCCGGAGAGAGCTCGCTGGCCTCCGGAGCACTTGAAAGTCCCCCGTATTTACCTTGAAAGTGCTCAGCTAAAGCCCTCGCCAGGCCAGCGAGCCCGAGAGGCGGAATCCTTTCTGCCAGCCCCCCCCCTCTTTCTCGGAGAGGAGTGGAAGATAGGGGGTCTGAAGAGAGCCATCAGTGTGATAAGAGGCCTCTCAGCTCTGAACCCTCAGCTCCAGTGTATCTGTCTCTTTGAGGGTCCAGGATGAAAGCTGAAGGGGGGGAAGACTTTCAACCGAACAGAAGATGCAAGAGGGAAGAAATCGAAGACGATCGTTTTTAAGCGCTCCGGAGTCGGGATTCGTGCCTGCCAGGTTTAGGAGAACTGTGGTGCTGAACAGATGAGCAGATAGAAGTGGCAGCTACAGAGGACTGAAGGATAGGATTGGAAAGATTTTTTAAAGATGGCTTATACACCCCTTCTTTTTCCTTTAGAGTGGGACATGCTAAATGCCATGCTTGTGCTTCAAACAAGGAGGGGCTGATGGTTTTATGGCAACATGCCGTGCGGGGCTGAGAGTTGACATATTTTGTCCTTTTATTCGCCGTGCTCTCCTGGTCTGACATATGCTGATTAGCACGGTGTGTCAGCACAACACATGTAGATTACCTGTAATATCCTGCCGAATGAGATGATAATAATAACAATAATTTATAACCGCAATACTGTTGGGATTTGGTTATGTTTCATACATTTCGCTTCTGGGAACGTGCTATATAGGTAGTTTAATATCTACAGCTTTCCTGGTGTGCATTTATAGTACTCGGGGAACGCATTCGCCTGTAAAGTTACACACGATGTGCACGAGAGACGCTTCATTGATCGGGTAGGTGTTGACAGAGGAGAAGAAGCCTGTCCCCAGGGGTGTGCGTGGGGGGCGGCGGCAGCAGGCCGTGCGGCAGCGTGCATAATGCGGCTGAAAGGCAGTTAGAGCGCCACTGACCTTTTCAGCACAGATTAGATTGCCTGCCAGGTCTGCTTAACAACATGCGCCTGTTCAAGCAAGCCGGTACGAAAACCTGGCACACTTCATACGGGTTTGCATATGAGGTGGCGTTCACAATTTTTAAATATTTATCATTCAGACGAGTTAAAAACCCACACAGATGGCGCAGAGGCAAAGTATGCTAGCCCCTTACTGCTGAGATCTGGGTTGTATGGGGTGGGGGGGTGAATATGTCTGTGGGAATTTGTGCATATCTGATTGCAAGTTTGGTGTATTCACAATACATACGGTTTAAAAACCTACACAGGTGGCACAGTGGTAAAGTATGCTGGTCACTTACTGCAGAGATCCGGGTAGGGCTGTTGCGGTGAAAGAATTTCCCTTGCGATATTCAGCCTGTCTCAATATTGCGGTATGCGGTAATATCGCCATTTTTTTTGTTTTTGAAAATTACTTAATTGATCTGGATTTTAGAGCTATATAAACAAGCTTTATTGTTAGGCTATGATTCGGTATATTATTGCTTTATAATGACAAAGATGAGACAGCTTTAAGACCAATGAAATGCGTGTTTATTGTTAAATACAGAACAGAGCAGGGATGCGCGTCTTTTCTCTATTAAAAAAAGGTTTAAATTAAGCTTCTAGCCTAGGCTAGATATACACTGTAAAACGACAAAAAAGTGTTTGGGCTAAATATTTTAAATGCACATCTAATCAAAATATGGTAAAAAAAAAAATAGAATAAAGAATAAAGTCTGTAAGACCTTAAACCTGCGTTATCATGCGCGCTAGAAGAACCAACATATTCACCTGATGTGGTTTAGAGAGGATCTGAGTGGGGTAGCGATGTTAACGATGTTACCGGTGTTACCGATGTTGCAGTAATACACAGAGCAGAGAAAGTCTAGCCTGGTTATCGCGCCACTATTAACCATCTATTTAGTAGGTATAATTAACATAACAATATATACTACATTTTAAGTTATTATTCGTTTCAATACATTTTTATTCAACGAAAAAATACATTTAAATCATCCCAGCAAGCCAGCAAGAGAGAATCTGCAGGCTGCAATGCCATATTAACCGTCATTAAGTGTTTTAGTACGCCAAGGCTGTTTGAATGTCGTCTAAATTACAAGTATTTATTGAGTGTGAACTCAATTTAATCATTAATAAACATGCCTATAATTCCTGTTGCCATTGTTAACATTTTAAAACACAAAGCCTGACACTCAGCAGCAACGCATGAGAACAGGTTGCGGGAAAATGACGCTCTTAGCTCATTTTCATTATGAATTTATTTAACATTTATTACGCCCGAATGTAAGCGTAAAACAAGATGGACCCTGCAACAATAAAAAAAAAAAGAGAAGTAAGTGAGAAAAAACGTGAATATCACGGTGATGCGGTTGCTTAGCATGCCCTGCGGTTGGCTGGTCTATACCGCGATATTTCAAAATTGCGGTTAGCGCGACAGCCCTAGATCCGGGTTCTAATTTTGAGTTTGTCTGTGGGAATTTGTGCATATCTGATTGTAAGTTTGGTGTATTCACAAATGTTAAATATTTAGCATTTAGACGGGTTAAAAACCCACACAGGTGGCACAGTGGTAAAGTATGCTTGCCCCTTACTGCTGAAATCTGGGTTCTAATTTTGAAGTGTGAGAGTATGTCTGTGGGAATTTGTGCATGTCTGATTGCATGTTTGGTGTATTCACAATTCGCAGCGGTAAAGTATGCTAGCCCCTGCTGAAAACTGGGTTCTAATGGGGGTCGTGTCTGAGTATGTCTGTGGGAATTTGTGCCCAGTCAGTCAAAAGAGCATTTGTACAGCTGTGTCTCAGTTGATGTTCCGGTTCATTCCAAAGCTGTTCAGTGGGGCTGAGGTCAGGGCTCTGTGCAGGCCACTACAATTTCTTTAAACCGAGCTTTTCGCTATTATAGACCTTGCTTTAGGCACAGGGAGTCGAGCTGGAGCAGGAAAGGGCCTTCCCTAAACTGTCGTATCAAAGTTGGAAGCATCTGATTTCCTTTATGTAGTAAAAGGCAGTCTGGCTGTCGTTAGTAGCCCAGCCAATCTATTTATTCGACTCTTTTCCTTCCCCCTGTGCTTGTCCCCACATTTTTACAGTGAATTAACCAAAGGTTCAGCATCATTTTGCAGATTATTGCTGCGGCGCGAGGGTGGAGCTGTAGACGCCGTTATCCTGCAGCATCGCTCAGATGAACATTCGCTAACGTTATGCGTCCTCACAGTTCAGTTGCTTTTAAACTGATTTGCTAAAGACTTATGCTGCCAAGTCATTGCTCACATTTACTAGAACAACCGCAGGGACCAAATAAAACGTAAAAGGTTCCTTTTATTTGAACACTAAAAACCTATTGCTGCGTTGTTAAAAGAAAAGAGAAAAGAGGGCGCGTTTACAGCACGCTTTATCCTTTCTTTGTCCCGTCGGGTTACCTTTAGAGAGCCGTCAAGGGAGTTCGAGCACGCCGTACTTTTACTCTGACGTTCTGTAAGGTTTTCGTTCTCCAGCAGCAGAACCCGTAGTTCCCAATCACTCCCACTCACTCCCGTCAGTCAGCGGGACGAGAGGAGGCAGCGGCCCCTCGTCTCGTTCCTCTCATCAGTCGCGCTCTCCACCCGACACCTTTCAACCTGTCGGGCGGTCCGTCTAGCGTCCCTGTCCTAACCGCAGCCGAAGCCGCCGGCCGGAGTTTGTCTGCGCGCTCATCACTGGGTTTATAGAGATGCCAGTCAGGCGCCGCGCTCCACCGCACCCAGCCACTCCGTGCGAGGGACCCTTCAGAGCGGCCTGGCTGCGATTCCCGAGCGAGGAGCCGCAGCACTGTCACCTTTAATCAGGATGCTGCCGGCGAGTTTAATTGATGTTGCTCTGGCCTTTGCTGTGGGCGGACGCCAAGCTTGATAAGGCTCTGTGCACAGTCATCGTGGGTTAGAAGCTAGGTGGTGAATTGGACATCCTGCTGATGTTGTTCAGTCTGGTATATCGCCCGGATAACTACCACAGAGCTGTAAACAAATGCCATATCTGCCATATATGCAGTAGTCCAAAACATCAGAGCTGTACTTTTTCCCTGTACTTACTTTATTGCTCCTGCCTCAGACACATCCAGCCAATAAGTGGTGGCCCAGGTGACTGGGTAATCAGAAGGTTGCTGGTTCATTCTCCACCCCAGAGCTGCCAAGTTGCCACTGGTCGGCCCCCTGATCAAGGCCCTTAGCCCTCAATTGCTTGTACTGTATTTACTGAATAGAATTTGAGCAATTGAGGGTTAAGGCCTTGCTCAGGGGCAGCACTTTGCTGGTGGTGCTTGAACCAGCAACCTTCTGATTACTAGTCCAGTACTCTAACCACTGAGCTACCACTAATACAATTGCATTTTGCTTATATAGCTCAAATGTAAATGAAGTCATTTTGTTTGGAGCAGGAACAGGCTTCGCCATGTGCAGCGCGAAAGAGAGCCACGACAGCGACGCCGACCTGGACGTGGATGGCGACGACACGCTGGAGTACGGCAAAGCGCAGTACACCGAAGCGGACATCATCCCCTGTTCCGGGGAGGACCATGGGGAAACCAAAGAACGCGAGGCGCTCCGTGGCGCCGTATTAAAGTAAGGATACTGGTTTGTGCTGCACTTCTGCTGTTGCTTTTGTAGACACGGTTTCAGTCATTTAATGGTTTATTTGTTTGTTCAGCGGTGGCATGCCGTCCAACAGGATAACGCCGGAATTCTCCAAATGGGCCAGCGACGGTGAGTCTAGTCTTCGGTTTCTCGTTTTGCATGATTGCTAGGTTTCCTACACGTTTTGGCTTGGTGGGTAGCCACACAGCAAAAAGGTCCCGGGTTCGGTTCCCAGGTGGAGCGGCCCGAGTCCTTTCTTTTTGCAGTTTGCATGTTCTCCCCGTGTCTGTGTGGGTTTCCTCCCACAGCCCAAATACGTGCAAGTGAGGTGAATTGGAGATACAAAATTGTCCATGTCTGTGTTTGATATGAAGACTTGAACTGATGAATCTTGTGTAACGAGTAACTACCCGCCCTGTCGGGGGCCATGCTGCCCAAAGTATGACATCCTCACCGCAGCCCTTGTTTGACGTTTGTCCTTGTGCGTTTGTGTGTGCAGAAATGCCGTCCACCAGCAACGGTGAGAGCAGCAAACAGGAGGCATCAGCGTCCATCAACGTGCCCAGGACCTGCAAAAACAGCGAGATAGACAAGTGAGTGTGGTTTAAACTTTAGTGCACACACTCACACTTAAGCCACAGTGGTAGCTGCTATATCGGGGGCGAGATGAGTTTGTATAAGCGCTGACGGGTCATAAATGATATATTTTATGCGCCCATCTCTCAGGAGCAGTCTTGATCACAGGGAGGAACTTGTGCTATTGATCCTGGCCAGCTGAGCCTGGGTCAGCTCTGCTCCTAGCATGCCCTGCGACTGCTAATGCAACTGGGCCCAGATATTAGTTAAAAAAAGTAGAAAAAAAGTGTGTGTGTGTGTGAGGAGCTAAAAGACCAGACTGTGAAAAATTAGATTTAGGTTTGTGAACAGTTTCACAAAAACTCATTTGTGTTGCATTTAGCAGGAAGGAGGAAATGCTCCAAAAAATGCTTCAAACATCAGATTCGACCCCCTTATCTCTGCAGTAGTGTGCTAGCCTGTTCTACTAATACCTAATACCTATTTTGCCAATAAATGACACATACACTGATGAGGCATAACATTATGACCACCTTCCTAATATTGTGTTGGTCCTCCTTTTGCTGCCCCATATGCAACAAACTGTGATGCACTGTGTATTCTGACACTTTTCTGTCAGAACCAGCATTATTAACTTCTTCAGCAGTTTGAGCTACAGTAGCTCATCTGTTGGATCGGGCCACACGGACCAGCCTTCGCTCCCCACGTGCATCAACGAGCCTTGGCCGCCCATGACCCTGTCGCCGGTTTACCACTGTTCCTTCCTTGGACCACTTTTGATAGATACTGACCACTGCAGACCATGAACACCCCACAAGAGCTGCAGTTTTGGAGATGCTCTGACCCAGTCGTCTAGCCATCACAATTTGGCCCTCGTCAAACTCACTCAAATCCTCACGCTTGTTCATTTTTCCTGCTTCTAACATCAACTTTGAGGATAAAATGTTCACTTGCTGCCTAATATATCTCACCTACTAACAGGTGCCGTGATGAAGAGATAATGTTATTCACTTCACCTGTCAGTGGTCATAATGTTATGCCTAGTCGATGTACGTGTTGAATGTGGTGTTAAAACCCAAATAAATAGATAAATTCTACCGCTAAGCCATATCATCAGTATGAAACCAATTTTCCTTTGTGCGTTTCGTCCCAATAAAGCATTCGTGTTTCACCTGTTTGCTGAACAGCGTACGCATAATTGGAACAAAATTGAAATAATTTTTTTCCACTGGTCTGCCCAGCTGCTCCAAAGCGACGTGGAGGCCTGGCAGAGGCTAAAATGAGATTTCCGAGCTTTGCTTACACTCCCTTATTATTTTTCTTCGACATTTCTACTTTCTCTATTTTATTATTTTTTTTTTTTTGCTTATTCTCTCTCTCCTCGTGGATGCTCTTCTCGTGGGAGAGCTGTCGGGTACAGCCAAATCAATCCGCCGTGCGTGGCTACCCATCCCTGCGCCCCGTATTAAATATCCGAGCCCAGAGCAGGCGGAGCAAAGCCAGCACAATTGATTTCTCCCATCAGCACACTGGAAGCACGTCCCTTCTTCCCGCCCGACGTGGCGTCCTCGCGCGTAACAGCGAACGACTTCATCCGCCGCGCGCCTCCCTCCCATGCCAGCAGCAGAGGGCACGTTGGGCTCCGTTCGCTGTTAAAATCTGGATCTGTGGATCTGGAGGGAAATTGCTTTCACGCACGCTTGAGAAGTCGGGCGCGGAAGTGAATGTTAGTCAGACGCATTAGCAGAGCTGCCAGTGTGTGTGTGTGTGTGTGTGTGTGTGTGTGTGTGTGTGTGTGTAGGAGGACGAAGACGGACAGGACAGCTTAGATTGATTCATCGCTCCCACCCCCTTCCACAGAGACCCGCACACACGCAGCAGTTTAGGGTTCAGTCTACACCGAGCGTGTATTTTCTGGGGACGTTTAACTTTTTCAGCCATGAATCATGCAGCTGCTCAGGGCGTGTTCCTCTCACAGTAGCCCGCCTCTATTAGCTTGGCGTGCAGCATCATACATGACACACAAGCACACACTCGCTTATTTAATATCTCTCGTAATATTTCTTGGGCTGCACGGCTTGTCCCGATCTATCCATCTCACGCTGACAGTGAGGAGCTCATCCGCGCGGCCCTAGGTCTCATTCTCTACGTGCACCAGATGCTTCAGAATATCACATTATGGAGTGGGCGGCACACGCTCAACTCTGCCATGATGACGCCATTAATCAAGTACTAAGAGGTCGTTGGGGGTGTTTGGATTGAAGAGCAAGAGTTTAGTAAACCATATATGTTTTACCACCGCTTTATCCTTGTCAGGGTCGTGTTGGGTCTAGTTTCCCCAGGATCACTGGATGCAGTGGTGTAACACACCAGTCATAGACATAGCCAGTCACGTCTGCGTAGACCAACCGGCCGATATAACCGTATATTTAAGAATGGCAATATATGTTTCTTTCTTTTAGCTGCTCCTGTATTCATTTATTTATATTTTTACCCTGGATGCCCGTCCTAACGCAACCCTCCTTATTTTATCCGGGCTTGGGACTGGCACTGAGAGCGCCAGTGCACAAGTGCAACTCCAAATGCTTAGGCTGTTTGGCCACCTGCCTTAGACATCATGTCTGCCAATCATGTCTGTGTGTAGACGCCCGACTGGCTGATAGCACAGATGGCGATTCGAACACTGATCCCAGGGCACATAGCCAATCATGTCCGTGTAGAAGCCCGACTGGCCGATAGCACAGATGGCGATTCGAACCCTGGGGATTTAAAACCTGATCCCAGGGCACATAGCCAATCATGTCCGTGTAGAAGCCCAACTGGCCGATAGCACAGCTGGCGATTCGAACCCTGATCCCAGGGCACTGAGAGCGCACTGACAATTTTAAAGTGCGACTCCAAATTTTTAGGCTGTCTGGCCACCCTCCTCAGTGGTAACCAATGATGTCGGTGTGGACGCCCAACCGGCTGATGACACAGCTGAGATCTAAACTCTGATCAGCAGTCGAGGGCTAGTATACTTTACCGCTGTACCACTCAAGCACCAAATAATAATATAATGTAATATAAAGAATGACTTTTTACAGTGTGTATTAAAAGCAACTGTTTTTAAATGTAGGGCGGCATCCATGGGGAAAAAAAAGTCGGTACATGTATTAAATACAGTTTTAAATATTTTATTATGTTTAGCCAACAAAAGTAGAATTTTAATGACTTGAAAGGGAATCAGCGGTGGAATATTTCTCTGGGGTGCAACTTCATTAAAGCTAAATAAGAGACGACGCATCCGTGTTCCTCCTCGTTTTTAGCACCAACATTCGCTCAGCCTTAATTCAAGCGCTGTTGTTTTTAAAACCCTCGTGCTGCTTTTCCGCAGCCTAAGAGCCTCCCTTCAAGCCCTGAACGCAGACATACGGCTAAAGTCAGGCTTTGATTTTATTTCCAATTTCCTAAAGTGAAGGGCCTTAATCTGAGTGCACTTTAAAAAGGCCAGACAAGGAGCTGAATGATACCGCCACAGCCGCGAACGCAGGAACAATCCACCCCCCCTTAAAGTGTTTGCAAGACGTGAGCGTTTCAATTTGCAATGAAGATGAGATTTGTCTGCTTTAGTTACAGTCATCCACTGTGGATGTGTAGTGGGTGTTAAAGGGACCGAGAGGAAAAGGGAGCGGTGGGTTCAGGGCGGCGCACAGCAGACCGATGTGTTTGCGAGTGGATTTGCGATAAATGCAGTGTCCTTGTGATGTATGGCTAGTCAGATGGCTAGTGAGGTCAGGGGTCGTGTAATTTTTGTCCTCCCCACACGATAAACGAGGCAGCTAACGACGCTTGATGTCATGCTTGACCTGCAACAAGGAGTTTTTTTTGTAGGTTGTTGGGTTAGCATTCTAGTCCTAGTCCACAGACCTAGTACAAACTCCACATAGTTCAAAGACATAGTTCAAAGTCCACAGACATAGTTTAAAGACCACAGACATAGTTCAAAGTCCACAGACATAGTTCAAACTCCACATAGTTCAAAGACATAGTTCAAAGTCCACAGACATAGTTTAAAGACCACAGACATACAGGGGTTGGACAATGAAACTGAAACACCTGTCATTTTAGTGTGGGAGGTTTCATGGCTAAATTGGACCAGTCTGGTGGCCAATCTTCATTAATTGCACATTGCACCAGTAAGAGCAGAGTGTGAAGGTTAAATTAGCAGGGTAAGAGCACAGTTTTGCTCAAAATATTGCAATGCACACAACATTATGGGTGATATACCAGAGTTCAAAAGAGGACAAATTGTTGGTGCACGTCTTTCTGGCGCATCTGTGACCAAGACAGCAAGTCTTTGTGATGTATCAAGAGCCACGGTATCCAGGGTAATGTCAGCATACCACCAAGAAGGACAAACCACATCCAACAGGATTAACTGTGGACGCAAGAGGAAGCTGTCTGAAAGGGATGTTCGGGTGCTAACCCGGATTGTATCCAAAAAACATAAAACCACGGCTGCCCAAATCACGGCAGAATTAAATGTGCACCTCGACTCTCCTGTTTCCACCAGAACTGTCCGCCGGGAGCTCCACAGGGTCAATATACACGGCCGGGCTGCTATAGCCAAACCTTTGGTCACTCGTGCCAATGCCAAACGTCGGTTTCAATGGTGCAAGGAGCGCAAATCTTGGGCTGTGGACAATGTGAAACATGTATTGTTCTCTGATGAGTCCACCTTTACTGTTTTCCCCACATCCGGGAGAGTTACGGTGTGGAGAAGCCCCAAAGAAGCGTACCACCCAGACTGTTGCATGCCCAGAGTGAAGCATGGGGGTGGATCAGTGATGGTTTGGGCTGCTATCATGGCATTCCCTTGGCCCAATACTTGTGCTAGATGGGCGGCGTCACTGCCAAGGACTACCGAACCATTCTGGAGGACCATGTGCATCCAATAGCGATGCCGTGTATCAGGATGACAATGCACCAATACACACAGCAAGACTGGTGAAAGATTGGTTTGATGAACATGAAAGTGAAGTTGAACATCTCCCATGGCCTGCACAGTCACCAGATCTAAATATTATTGAGCCACTTTGGGGTGTTTTGGAGAAGCGAGTCAGGAAACGTTTTCCTCCACCAGCATCACGTAGTGACCTGGCCACTATCCTGCAAGAAGAATGGCTTAAAATCCCTCTGACCACTGTGCAGGACTTGTATATGTCATTTCCAAGACGAATTGACGCTGTATTGGCTGCAAAAGGAGGCCCTACACCATACTAATAAATTATTGTGGTCTAAAACCAGGTGTTTCAGTTATTTTGTCCAACCCCTGCAGTTCAGTCCACAGACCTAGTACAAACTCCACATAGTTCAAAGACATAGTTCAAAGTCCACAGACATAGTTTAAAGACCACAGACATAGTTCAGTCCACAGACCTAGTACAAACTCCACATAGTTCAAAGACATAGTTCAAAGTCCACAGACATAGTTTAAAGACCACAGACATAGTTCAAAGTCCACAGACCTAGTACAAACTCCACATAGTTCAAAGACATAGTTCAAAGACCACAGACATAGTTTAAAGACCACAGACATAGTTCAAAGTCCACAGACATAGTTCAAAGTCCACATAGTTCAGACATAGATCAAAGTCCACAGACATAGTCCAT
Organism: Trichomycterus rosablanca; assembly: GCF_030014385.1. Lineage (NCBI taxonomy): Eukaryota > Metazoa > Chordata > Actinopteri > Siluriformes > Trichomycteridae > Trichomycterus > Trichomycterus rosablanca. The sequence continues at coordinate 6,314,967 of NC_085991.1, forward strand.
AGACATAGTTTAAAGTCCACAGACCTACTCTACAGACAGTTTAAAGTACACATACCTAGTTCAAAGACCTAGTTCAGAGTCCACAGACCTAGTTCAGAGTCCACAGACATAGTTCAGAGTCCACAGACATAGTTCAAAGTCCACATAGTTCAGACATAGATCAAAGTACACATACCTAGTTCAAAGACATAGTTCAGAATCCACAGACCTAGTTTAGAATCCACAGACCTAGTTCAGAGTCCACAGACATAGTTCAGAGTCCACAGACCTAGTTCAGAGTCCACAGACATAATTCAAAGTCCGCATAGTTCAGACATAGATCAAAGTACACATACCTAGTTCAAAGACATAGTTCAGAATCCACAGACCTAGTTTAGAATCCACAGACCTAGTTCAGAGTCCACAGACCTACTCCACAGACCTAGTTCAGAGTCCACAGACCTAGTTCAGAGTCCACAGACCTAGTTCAAAGTCAACAGACATAGTTCAAAGACATAGTTTAAAGTCCACAGACCTACTCTACAGACAGTTTAAAGTACACATACCTAGTTCAAAGACATAGTTCAGAGTCCACAGACCTAGTTCAAAGTCAACAGACATAGTTCAGGCATCACAGACCTAGTTCAAAGACATAGTTCAAAGGCCACAGACCCACTTTAAAGACATAGTTCAGAGTCCACAGACATAGATCAAAGTCCACAGACATAGTTCATAGTTCACAGAGGTAGTTCAAAGACATAGATCAAAGTCCACAGAGTTAGTTCAAAGACGTAGTTCATAGTTCACAGAGGTAGTTCAGAGGCCTAGTTCAAAGTCAACAGACCTAGTTCAAAGACGTAGTTCAGAGTCCACAGAGGTAGTTCAAAGTCATAGTTCAAAGTCCACAGACATAGTTCAAAGATATAGTTCAAAGTCTACAGACATAGTGTGAGAAGCCTTCTCAAAAGAGTTGCTGTTCCCATACCCAAAGAGCACATATAGGTCACTCTATTATAATACCATTTGTTTTTGAAACAGGCTGTCCAGCAAGCTTATGCTCAGGTGTCCAAATACTTTTGGCCATACCAACTTTCTTGTATCAAGTGCTTTCTGTCTGTCGATTGCTTACTTTTTTTTTTTTTACTTTGTGTTCTGCTGGTGAGCTCATTCTGACCTGTGGTTCGTGGGTCCACACCTTCCTCTCTCGTTGCACGTAAACCCAGGTTCAAACCTTTTATTACCTCAAGGAATTAAATAACTTTTAGAAGGTGGTTTTCTATAAATCTTCTATAAAGCTGTATGAATATTCATGCTGGTGCGCGGCCGGGCGAGCTTTATTGGTGCCAAGTTTCACCAGGCCGAGCGGCAAAGTGTGTCCCGGCCATTTACGAAGCAGTTAAAGGAAACCAGCAGGCGGATAGCGCGGCACGTTCGCCGCTGGCTTTATAAGCGAGCACGCTAATCAAGGCTAAATGCTTTTTTACAAGCTGCTCCCAAGCCAAAGGAGATTTTAAAGCTCCCTGTGCTGGGCCAGCTGACCGCCATCGTGCTCGGTGTGCCAGGTAAATAGCTGACTCCCTTTTTATGAAGGTCTTTACCCAGCCCTAGTGACTAGAGGAACTGATCTATATGTGTGGCAATATTAGTTTCATGCAGCACGTGATTGGATGGCTTGCATAAGCATTGGCTATAGAGTGAACTCCGGTACCCTTACCTGATTGAAATCTCTCATCTCGTCGGCGGTGCGCAGTCCTTGTCGAAGCGCCACGCAGGCACGTAACAAATGACGCAGACGTAACGGAAAAGGCAGCGGAACGGAGCAGGCTCTAATCGAGGGGGAGAGCGCCAGGGAAGACGTGTGCTCAATCGATACCGTAGATCAGCGCTCCATCTGGCCGGAAAATGAGCGGATCACCATAAACATCTCGCCGAGCGCCGCGTCGTCCAATCAATGCCGGCCGTATCGATTTAGTTATTGCAGGTTCATACGCTCCGGACAGTGTTAAATGTACATTCAGCAGCCCGTGGGCATCCGTCAGCGGCCGAGCGGCGAGGGCTTAAGACAGAGAGGTGAGGAAGAGAGGGATGTAATGGAGCAAGACTCTAAGTGGATTAAAGTGAGGAGGAATAATTCTAGATGGTTCCGAACACACCAGTTCAATTACACCGGTTACAAATCAGATCCGCCACAATTATCTAAATAAAGTGTACTACCAGAGTGCTGGCTGTTTTTTTGAGGGGGGGTTTGGGTCAAAAATTGGTTCCTACACAACTCGCTTTGATGTATAGCAGGGACTTGAGGGCCACACTGGGTTTTAAATTTGATAGACAGGCCAGGCTAGTATCAGATGGGGAGATGAACTAATATTAATGATCACTCAAAGAATGCATGCATACCTGTGTGTAGAGACTAAAAACTCTGCTTTAGCAATGGTCGGTCGTGTTTGGAGTGCGCCATCTAGTGTAGTCAACTGAAACTAGGGGGATTACAGAAAAAAAGCCAAAATAAACGTGGTCTTAGGACAATTTTGTAAATACTTAACAGGCAGGATTAAACAGCCAAACTGGCCATAGTTAGCCCACCACTAGTCTATAGGAAACAAAAGAGAACGTTTAGCACTTTTAGCCAGCCGAGACGTTTTGATTGACCATAAGGTTTTCATTTGCTCTTTGCAGGATCACAGAAGATTCCACAGGCACCACACTCGACGCACTGAAGGCTCGCATCCGAGATTTGGAGAAGCAGATCCTCCGAGGAGACCGATACAAGTGTCTGATTTGCATGGTAAGAACATCCTCATGCTGTCGTGTGTCTCTGCCTGTGCTTTATGTTATGACAAGGTTGTTGGTATCTGTGTCCGGGAGTCCATGAGAACGTAATTGTCTCTGATCCAAGCCACACTAGCTATTATTAGGTTTGTGAGCTGTTGTACAGAAGGGGGTCGGTCCTCTAACTCGGGGTAAAAACGGTGGCAATCTGGTCCCACTGTGGTTTACAAGATGTAACTTGAAGCCCTCCTATTTTGTATTATCTACCTGTTGAAATTAGTTTTTTTAATTTTTCTCTGTGGCCCATTTTTTTGGCTTGTGACTCTTAACTAGCAGCAACTGACTTCATGTCTCGGAGGAAGCATGTGCCAGCCCTCTTCCAGTTCATTCCAAAACTGTGCTTTATAGAGCTTGCTTTGTGCACATGGGCATTCATGCTAGAACAGTACATTTACATTTTCTGCATTTAGCAGACGCTCTTATCCAGAGCGACTTACAGAAGTGCTTCCATAGTAAACATTTCATTTCTCAAGTTTTAGTAAACAACAGTCAGAGAACACAAATCTGCTAAAAACTCAATTAGAACCAAGTGGTTTTTTTTTTGGTTTTTTTTTGGAAATGCTTAGTAAAAAGGTGGGTTTTTAATCGTTTTTTAAAGACAGCAAGAGACTCAGATGTTCGGACAGACAGAGGAAGTTCATTCCACCACTTGGGTGCTAGAACAGAGAAGAGAAGAGCCTTGATGCTTGTCTTCCTTTAGTCCTGGGTGGAGGATCAAGTCGAGCGAGACTAGTGGCTCGGAGGTTGCGTGGTACAGAGCGGGGTTTGATTAGACCACGAAGGTAGCTTGGGGCTGGTCCTTTTTTGGCTTTGTAGGCGAGCATCAGTGTTTTAAACTGAATGCGTGCAGCTACAGGAAGCCAGTGAAGAGAAAAGGGCCTTCCCTAAACTGTTGCTGCAAAATTGGAAGCATATCGTTTGCTTTTATATAATTGATTTATTACACCTCTTAGAAATTATTGTCCACCTAGTGTATTTTACTCCTTAGTGTCCAATCCTTCCAAGGCAAAGCAGTGCCCAACCCACGCTCAAAAATAAAGACATATCAGATGTACCCCTGATGGGTCTGTGTTGCCTGTAAACGTTGTAAAAACATGTCATTGCCTTTATCTCTGGTAGTAATACAGTGTTCAGTCGTGCTGAAGAATTTCCCTGCACTAGTATTTATCAGTGGAAGTCTACTGCCACCTGCTGTTCATGTTGGCTATAACAGGCCACCCAGCTCACTCCACTAGTATAATCACAGCAGCTGTAATGATGCAGTAATGATTAATGATGGGATGTGGGTTACTAGTAAAGCTGAATTATGTGCTTGCACCCACCCTTGTGGGACCTGTCGCTCGAGTCTGTTTCCTTCTGTTGCCTCAGACACGTTTTTTAGATTCCTTTACTGCCAGGACAGGAATCGAGCTTAATGTAGACTGGGAGTACAGCTTCAGTGCCAGGATTACAGATAATTTGCACACAAGCTTGTTTGATGATGATAATAATAATAATAATAATAATGCTTTTCTCTCTGTCTGTTTCTTGTTTGCTTTCTCTATCAGGACTCTTACACAGCGCCCCTCACCTCCATCCAATGTTGGCATGTCCACTGTGAAGAATGCTGGCTTAGGACTCTGGTAAGAAGCCTCTGACTTAACCCAAATTAACACACATCAAAGCCATAACAGCACCAATTTCTTTTTAGTTTTGCTCCTAATCTGTAAACCTGCATGTGTACCCGCCCACACGTCCCTTCCTGCTCAAAGCTGCATTCAGAGACGTCTCGAGAGTCGTCTTACCCGTCAGCACGTCCCGCCGCTGCACGAGGAAGCAATTAATACCTGCTTCCCAGCCTCCGCCCTTTTCCAATATGCGTAGTATTAAATCAGCCTCGTGTTGCTGTGTTTTTCACCGAGCCCTGTGTGTACGACCCTCTGATGAAAGGGATAAGACGTCTGTGTGTGTGTGTGTGTGTGTGTGTGTGTGTGTGTGTGTGTGTGTGTGTGTGTATGCACAGTGGCTTGTTACTAATGCAGGCATTAAAACAGTTGCCTGAAGGCAGCAATAAAAGCAGCACGCCAGGCCTCCTCACGTCTCGATCAAACGGAACGCCTGTAATTTAGCTACAGATGTAGCTGAGCGGTTTGCCCGTTAAACACAGGTAACCCCTGCCGGCCAGAGCAAAGGAACCAAATTAAACAAGCAGCGCCCCTGTGGTTTTGGGTAGCGCGGCGGACAGGGAGCCAAGGTGACCGCGGTGCAGAGAGTGCTGATCCGCACGAGCGTCGGGAATTTTTTTTGAAAGTCAGCATGTGTGTGGTGCTGAGATTACACACGTGTTCACTTAGCCAGGTGATAGACATAGACATGATTTTGAAGTATGTCTATGGGAATTTGTGCCCATTTAGTCAAAAGAGAAAGTCTTAATGGACATTCCGGGTCATTCCAGAGCTGTTCAGTGGGGCTGAGGTGAGGTCTCTGTGCAGGCCACTGGAGCTTTTTGGCATGTCTCTACATACTTGCTTGGGTGGCACAGTAGCTGAGGGGTTCGAAGGTCCTGGGTTTGATTCCCAGGTGGAGCGGTCCGGCTCCTTTCTGTGTGGAGTTAGCATGTTCTCCCTGTGTCTGCGTGGGTACATGAATCTTGTGTAACCAGTAACTACCTGTTCTGTCATGAATGGAACCAAAGTGTGTAAAACATGACAAAAAGACCTTCCCTAAACTATTGATGCAAAGTTATTAGAATATAAATCCTGTATTTAATTGATTTATTACACCTGTTAGTAATTATTGTGGCTGAAACGCAGGAATTCCAAAATTAGAAGAGGTGTCCCAATACTTTTGTTCTTATAGTGTATTTTTTATTTGAATCTCGTATACACGACTAACCGCCGCCTCTCGTTTCTTCTCCAACAGGGAAACAAGAAACTCTGTCCGCAGTGCAACACCATCACGTCGCCGGGAGACCTCCGCCGCGTCTACTTGTGAACGGCTCAGCATCTCCCGCATCCTTCCCTCATCCCCCGTTCGTCCAGTTCGCTCCGGTGGATTTAAGTTTCCCTTTTTTTTCCCCTCAGACTGACAATTGTTTTTTTTTTTTGCTAACGAGGAGCGCCCGACGTAGCCCGCAGACCGCACGGGGACTCGAAAAGACTTTGTACAGACTCAGTAGGAGAAGCTCCTCCCACTTCTCACCCAGCCTGCCACTCCGCGCCCCCCCTTCCTCGTGGTGCTCCATGTACGGTGCAGGCCTACACCTCTGCCCGCCTCCCTGCTTCGCTTTGGCACGCCTCCTCTGGCTTTTTAGAGAGAGCGTGTGTGTTTGTGTGTCTGTGTGTCTGTGTGTGCGCAGAAACAACCACCGAGTCGGTCCTCAGCAGAACTCTTTCCCGATCGGGACCAAAAAAAAAAAAAAGAATAAATGAAAAGTAGTGGTTTACCCCTCTACCCATCTGCCCCTCCCTCATAATTCACCATTGTGCGGTTTTGTTTCTTTTTTTGTTTCCTTTGCATTGATTTTGAGATTTTTCCTCCTTTTGTGGTGTTCTAGTGACGTCAACCAAACTCAAATTCACTCAAGCAGCGCAAGCACATGTATAATCGTCTCGTATGTTTACGGTGTCGTGAGTAAATGACATAGAGAACACACTTGTATACACACGCATAGCGCACACTTAAAAAAAAAAATAACAGAAAAAAAGAGATTCAAACAGACACACAGCAGAACACGGACATACACACGAGTATATATTGTAAAGTCCAGTTTTAGTTAGGGCTGGGGTCGGGTGGGTAGGGGAAGGGCAGATGTTTCATTCTCGATGGCTAAAGAAATCCCTCTGTATTTTTAAACAGATGTTGTTGTCTTGAAGTTGTATTTCATTGTACAGGAAGAAATTTAATAATGTTAATAATTAACTACTCAAACTAGGCTTTAAAGGTTTAGGCTGTAAATTTTTTTTCACCTGAATATACAGTATAAACTGTAGATCCGAACCGGAAGTAAGAGCGTCTTTTTTTTTTTTTTCTCTCCTTTTTCCGTTTCACGCAAGCAATTAAGAGTCCGGCTTTAATTTACTCTTAATCACCCTGATTACTGTTCGTCTCGGGTGCGCTTCCATTCCTCCTCGCCAAGAAGAAACGAGGATAAAACAGCAGCTTCGACGCAGACAACGATGACGACGCTTTTCTTTCTACACGATGGATCGGTTTAGCACTGGAAGAACTGGCAGTCGACCTGATTCTTCTGCTCTCTCTCCAGGACTGAGATGCTGTGCTTTTGTATTTGTACAACTATATATTCTGTGATTTTTCTGTATTGATGTAAGCAAGGAAAAAAAAGAATTCAAGAAAAGAAGGCTAAGTGCTTATCCCGATGCCACAATAAATGGTCAAATGTTGCTTTGGTTAGAGCTCTTTCTTTATTTATAATAATAATAAAATTTTGTTTATAAGCGCCTTTCAAGAAACTGAAGAACACTGTAGAAGTACAGGCCTAAAATAGCATTTACATTAATTTACAATAAAGGGAAAATAAATGGTAATAAAACAAAAGAAAAAGAAAAGCAGTAAGAAAAGGTGGGTCTTAAGCTGTTTTTTGAGAGAGGTGACTGACTTATTATAATAATCATTAATAATTATTATTAAGGTTGTAATAACTTATTAAAATTATTATTAATATTGTTATCATGTACACAGATCAACCATAACTTTAAAACCACCTCCTTGTTTCTAGACTTACTGTCCATTTTATCAGCTCCACTTACCATATAGAAGCACTTTGTAGTTCTACAATTACTGACTGTAGTCCATCTGTTTCTCTACATACTTTTTTTTAAGTCTGTTTTCACCCTGTTCTTCAATGGTCAGGACCACCACAGAGTAGGTGTTATTTAGGTGGTGGATTATTCTCAGCACTGCGGTTTCACTGACTTGGTGGTGGTGTGTTAGTGTGTGTTGTGCTGGTATGAGTGGATCAGACACAGCAGCGCTGCTGGAGTTTTTGAATACTGTGCCACCTACCTAGTTGGTTCACCTTGTAGATGTAAAGTCAGAGACGATCGCTCATCTATTGCTGCTGTTTGAGTTGGTCATCTTCTAGACCTTCATCAGTGGTCACAGGACGCTGCCCACGGGGCGCTATTGGCTGGATATTTTTAGTTGGTGGACTGTTCTCAGTCCAGCAGTGACAGTGAGGTGTTTAAAAACTCCAGCAGCATTGCTGTGTCTGATCCACTCATACCAGCACAACATACACTAACACACCACCACCATGTCAGTGTCACTGCAGTGCTGAGAATGATCCACCACCTAAATAATACCTGCTCTGTAGTGGTCCTGTGGGGGTCCTGATCATTGAAGAACAGCATGATAGGGGGCTAACAAAGCATGCAGAGAAACAGATGGACTACATTCAGTAATTGTAGAACTACAAAGTGCTTCTATATGGTAAGTGGAGCTGATAAAATGGACAGTGAGTGTAGAAAACAAGGAGGTGGTTTAATGTTATGGCTGATCGGTGTATATTATTATTATAATTTTTGTTATTACTTATATTATTGTTATTATTATTATTAATATTATTATTATTATTAGACCCAGTTTTTATAGGATAGGTTCTGGTCATACTGCGGCCCTGATCATGATAAAGCGGCTACTAAAGATTACGACATTTGATGGGCACAGAATTTTTTCCAGTTGCCAAACTAATTCGGGACTTTAAAAGGTTTGAAGTTAAAGCAGAAGAAAAACATTTAAAACGCCCAATTTTTACGCTCGGAAACTTTAAACATACAGTGGGGCCAAAAAGTATTGTCAGCCACTGATTGTGCAAGTTCTCCTACTTAGAAAGATGAGAGAGGTCTGTAATTTTCATCATAGGTACACTTCAACTATGAGAGACAAAATGAGAAAAAAAAAATCCAGGAAATCACATTGTAGGATTTTTTAAGAATTTATTTGTAAATTATGGTGGAAAATAATAACAAAAGTTCAACTCAATACTTTGTAACATAACCTTTGTTGGCAATGACAGAGGTGAAACGTTTCCTGTAAGTCTTCACCAGGTTTGCACACACTGTAGCTGGTATTTTGGCCCATTCCTCCATGCAGATCTCCTCTAGAGCAGTGATGTTTTGGGGCTGTCGCTGGGCAACACGAACTCCACAAATTTTCTATGGGGTTGAGGTCTGGAGACTGGCTAGGCCACTCCAGGACCTTGAAATGCTTTTTACGGAGCCACTCCTTCGTTGCCCGAGTGGTGTGTTTGGGATCATTGTCATGCTGGAAGACCCAGCCACGTTCCATCTTCAATGCTCTCACTGATGGAAGGAGGTTTTGGCTTAAAATCTCATGATACATGGCCCCGTTCATTCTTCCCTTAACACGGATCAGTCGTCCTTTCCCCTTTGTAGAAAAACAGCCCCAAAGCATGATGTTTCCACCCCCATGCTTCACAGTAGGTATGGTGTTTACTCAGCATTCTTCTTCCTCCAAACACGAGGAGTTGAGTTTTTACCAAAAAGTTCCATTTTGGTTTCATCTGACCACATGATATTCTCCTAATCCTCTTCTGGATCATCCATATGCTCTCTGGCAAACTTCAGACGGGCCTGGACATGTACTGGCTTAAGCAGGGGGACACGCCTGGCACTGCAGGATTTGAGTCCCTCTCGGCGTAGTGTGTTACTGATGGTAGCCTTTGTTACTTTGGTCCCAGCTCTCTGCAGGTCATTCATCAGGTCCCTCCGTGTAGTTCTGGGATTTTTGCTCACCGTTCTCATGATCATTTGATTTGATCACAGTTGATTTATTCACACCAACCTGCTTGCCTATTGTAGATTCACTCTTCCCAGCCTGGTGCAGGTCTACAATTTTATTCCTGGTGTCCTTCGACAGCTCTTTGGTCTTGGCCATGGTTGACTGTTTGAGGCTGTGGACAGGTGTCTTTTATACAGATAACGATGTCAAACCGGTGCCATTAATACAGGTAACGAGTGGAGGACAGAAGAGCTTCTTAAAGAAGAAGTTACAGGTCTGTGAGAGCCAGAAATCTTGCTTGTTTGTTATTGACCAAATACTTATTTTCCACCATAATTTACAAATAAATTCTTAAAAAATCCTACAATGTGATTTCCTGGATTTTTTTTTCTCATTTTGTCTCTCATAGTTGAAGTGTACCTATGATGACAATTACAGACCTCTCTCATCTTTCTAAGTAGGAGAACCTGCACAATCAGTGGCTGATTAAATACTTTTTGGCCCCACTGTACACCATGGGATCAAAAGTATTGAGACTCTCTTTTTGATTTTTGAATTCATGTGTTTCAGCCACAAAAATTGCTAACAGCTATAATACTAACTAGGTAATTATATACTTCCAACTGCATAAACAGTTTAGGGAAGACCCTTTCCTGTTCCAGTATGACTGTGCCCCTGTGCACAAAGCAGAAACTCCACTGGCCTGAACAGAGCCCTGATCTCAGAACAGCTTTGGAATGAACTGGAGCATCAACTGAGGCTTTAATGACCATGGCTCTTTTGACTGAATGGACACAGAAGCCTTCTCATAAGAGTGGCAGCTGTTCTAGCTAAAACGGTCATGTAGAGGTCACTTTGTTTTAAGACCATTTGTTTTTGAAATGGGACGTCCAACATGCTCATGGTCAGGTGTCTAAATACTTTAAGTCTAAAATATCTGTAGTGATTTTTACCAGCAGTCGTTCATTTTCTCTCCATGTTTTCCTGCAGCTATTCTAACTGATAAAAGGTCAATCCCGTTAGCATTGACCTGTGGACGCTTTGCTTGTCAAAACCTCCCGCCGGGCCTTGGGAGATGTAGCGGTTGCACGAGGTCACCGTGGTAACAGCTGGCTTTCGAGCGCGCTGGCGAGTAAACGTAGGAGCGATTGCACCGTCCTGCTAGCCGTCCCAAGCCACAGAACGTGTGACATTTGGTGATCCAGACAGATCCATAGATTACATTAAGGGCGGCGTTGGGCCAGCTCTCGTGTTACCGGCCGCCCGAGAGGCGCTGGAACCAGGAAGAGGGCTTCGCTGAGTGCAAGCTGATCTATAGAAATCGCTTTTGGAGGTCAAAGCTCTGCCTGGCTGGGGAGCGCAAAGTGGGAGGCCTTATTGCCAGTTTACAAACATCTCCACGGGCTGATCGATAGGACAGGTCTCCTCTGGCCCGCTGGGTAATTCCTCGATCATGCTGGCTTTCTGAAACGACTGTAATTTACACCTACGTGTGGGAATTTTGACTTGCTCTTTCCAACCCTATCCCACCCCCCCTACTTTCCGACTCTGGCTCCGGTGTCCACTTCCTTCTCCTCAATTTCTGCTTGAAGTGCTGCTACAACTCATTCAATTAGGAGCCTCACGTTTTTTTCAGCCTCTTTGCGTGATCGATGCGGGTGCTTAGCGCAAAAGGGCGCGTCGGTGTTGATGACGGAGGAAGGCGCGGCACATCCAGTGGCACGTGGTCGACATTTATACAAGAATTTAATAATTATTATACATAATTTAATAATAATGAGGTTTTTTTAATCTGGAAAGATTATAGACAAAGATTAATACAGATCTGGGAAAGGAGCAGTTCTACAAATACTGACTGTAATCCATCTGTTTCTCTGCATGCTTTGTTAGCCCCCTTTCATGCTGTTCTTTAATGGTCAGGACCCCCACAGGACCACCACAGAGCAGGTATTATTTGGGTGGTGGATCATTCTCAGCACTGCAGTGACACTGACATGGTGGTGGTGTGTTAGTGTGTGTTGTGCTGATATGAGTGGATCAGACACAGCAGCGCTGCTGGAGTTTTTAAACACCTCACTGTCACTGCTGGACTGAGAATAGTCCACCAACCAAAAATATCCAGCAAACAGTGACCCGTGTGCAGCGTCCTGTGCCCACTGATGAAGGTCTAGAAGATGACCAACTCAAACAGCAGCAATAGATGAGCGATCGTCTCTGACTTAACATCTACAAGATGGACCAACTAGGTAGGAGTGTCTAATAGAGTGGACAGTGAGTGGACATGGTATTTAAAAACTCCAGCAGTGCTGCTGTGTCTGATCCACTCATACCAGAACAACACACACTAACACACCACCACCATGTCAGTGTCACTGCAGTGCTGAGAATGATCCACCACCTAAATAATACCTGCTCTGTAGCGGTCCTGGGAGAGTCCTGACCATTGAAGAACAGGGTGAAAGCAGGTTAAAACAGCATGCAGAGAAACAGATGGACTACAGTCAGTAATTGTAGAACTACAAATTGCTCCTATATGGTAAGTGGAGCTGATAACATGGACAGTGTGTGTAGAAACAAGGAGGTGGTTTTAATGTTATGGCTGATCAGTGTATGTAGTCAAATGAATAACTTTCCAGAGAAATGAGAGTCGTCGTAAAGCCGTCAGTGTTTTGACATCCTCCTCCTGTGGCTAATCTCGTGATTACCGTCTTGCTAAATTGCTCTTGTATCCGCCGGCGCTTAATGACATTATAATCACGGAATGGTGTAAGGATTTGGCTGAGTGTGTTTGAGCGAGATGTTGTAAGCTTCTAACATTGAGGCACAGGAGTGTTGTTCCTGTAATCTCCCACCCAAAGCTATTTATTACCCTCGGAACGGCGCTACAACTTTAATATCCAATTTCGCTCGGAGCACTTACGTCAAATGCAAGTGCTGCTGTGGTACAGATGCACAGATCGGTCTGCCACTATAGAATGAAACCGATGAACCGCTTACGAGAAGAGGCGTCTGTATGATGGTGATCGTGTATAAACAGCTGGTGGACGTAATCATGGAAACAATAAAGGAAACATTGGAAAATCTCGAATCCACACACAGCTGCCCAGGTGGTGGACTGGTTAGCCCAGTGCCTCTCTAAGACAGCGGTTCTCAAACTGTTTTTCTCTTAACCCCCCCCAAAGGTGTTGTGTTTGATAATTCCTCGATGAAGGTCAGTACCTTGGTATTTTCTGATTTTGGTTAATGTAAACTGGTGAGCTTCTTCAGCTTGGTCTTTTTTGGCAGGATCTGTATCAACAACTGAATCAGAATCTTTTGTAGTTGCTGTTCGCTGACCTTTGCATTTTTGTGGAGGGGCAAATCAAATATGTGTCCATTCTCAAAGACCAACGTAGGCTATAGGCAGTTTAAATTAGATCTATATAGGACGATTAGGTAAAACATGCAGTGGTAAAACACGCACGCACACCAGAGCTGACACTTATCGGTTCGAAACTCAGCTCTGCCATCCGACTGGGCTGGGCGCCTACATGAACAACGCTTGGCTGTTGTTCATACAGATGGGAGCCAGATAGGGACCTCATAACTGATGCAATTACGACCTCTGCTGGCTGATTTAAGTTAAGGAAGTTGAGTCGAGGAAGAACGCATTAATCAGGGTGTGTCTCTCCATACACAAAGCTGATCCGCATATGAACTCCTGCAGGTGAAAAGATGCAGTCAGGTACTGCGGAGGAGAGCGAGACTGACACACTGCGACTCGTGTGCAGTGGCCGACTGCATCTTTTCACCTGCACGAGGCGAGTTCATATGCGGGTCACCCTGATCAACGCATTATTCCTCGACCCTGTGCAGATGCCATCAACCAACCAGCAGAGGTCCTAATTTGCTCAGTTATGAGGAGTCCCTGTCCGGCTTATCCTACCCTATGAACGACAAGCCAATCGTTGTTCATGTAGCCGTTCAGCCCAGCCGAGCTGAGTTTTAAATCGACGAGTTTAAGATGTCAGCTCTGGTGTGCTAGTGTGTCTTACCGCTGCGCCACCTGAGCAGCAAAAACAATGAATAATTCCACATAAGCCACATCAGACAGAAATAAACAAAAAGTTTAATAGTTCATGACCTCAAGTGGCACGACCTTCAAACTTTCCCAAGCGTTACGAACACGGCGCGTGTGAAAGAGCGTCTCAGCTTTGAAGTGCATTGAAATGTGTTCTCAATGAGCTCATTTAAATGAATGGAAATTTCCTGTGTACCGAGGGCACGTCATTCAAACAGGAGTGCCCTCCAGGATTAGTGCCAGTTTCAGTTATTCTAAATACACATACAGGATTCTCTACACTGCCATCCTGGATTAGCATGATTGTTTTAACCACTTCATCAAGAAGAATAAAGGTACAACAGATAGTGTTGGTCCTGCACAGCTTCAGGGGCCTGGGTTTAAATTTGACATTTTGTTTTTGTTTGTGTGATCAGGATTGTTCTTCTGATCAGGATTTAAATGAAGTTATTTAGTGTTTAGTATCTATTTTATAAAGTATATGGACAATTATTGGGACATCCCACCTTTCAAAATATGCAGGAGCATAGCACGTCCTATTTTTTACCCAGTCAGGTTATGCTTCCTCTCCACTGGACCCACTGACCCCTGCCCCAACTGAGGAGAACAATTCTTGCGATGATGGTCAATTTTTGAAAAAAAAAATTCTGGTCACCTCTAGAAAAAAAAAATTACCTCCAGTAATTAACCACTAGACGGCGGTATTTCTCTTTTCGCTACATACTATGTACATAATGTCTATCTTATAAAGCACATGGACAAGTGTTGGGACGTCCCACCTTTCAAAATATGCAGGAGGTGGATTTGCTGCTCTAAATTGACTCTAAGTGTAAACAGGTGGGAAAGTGAATTGAAAGTTAATTTTGTTTATTTATTTTTATTTTGGGGTAATGACAAAGTCAAAGTACATATAAGAATATCACAGAAATATTGGAAGAACATGTTAAACTCAGTGAATGTCAGACTGAATATGGCTTTGAAAAAATACTCTGGCAGCACGATGGCGATGGTTTCCTCCCACAAGTGCAAACATGTTTGTGTGTGGGTGCCTTGTAATGAGGCAGTTATAGCCTAGTGGTTAAGGTACTGGACCAGTAATCAGAAGGTTGCAGGTTCAAGCCCCACCACTGCCAGGTTGTTACTGTTGGGCCCTTGAGCAAGGCCCTTAACCCTCAATTGCTTACATTGTACACTGTCACTAAATTTCGGAATGCCGAAAATGTAAATGTTATTCTAAGTAGGAAACTAGTACCTACTAGTAACTGTACCCCTGTTACATGTTACATGTTACATGTTAAATGTAACTGTACCTGTAGTAACTGTACCCCCACTCCCCTTGTACTTTTAACTGTTTACTGGACTGCTCCAATTTTCCTAAAGCATTTCTCATTTCATGTTTTTCCAAACCTTATTTATTAATCGAGTTCTTAATGAAACTAGATGTAGAAATGTATTTATTAAGCGAAAAGACCATAATTATTTATCTGAAAAAGTGGTGCAGTTGTAGCTTAGCGGTTAAGGTACTGGACCAGTAATCAGAAGGTTGCTGGTTCAAACCCCACCAATGCCAGGTTGCCACTGTTGGGCCCTTGAGCAAGACCCTTAACCCTCAATCGCTTAGACTTTGTACTGTAAGTCGCTTTGGATAAAAGCGTCTGCTAAATGTCGAAAATGTGTGCAGTTGTAGCCTGGTGGTTAAAGTACTCAACCAGTAATTAAAAGGTCGCAAGTTCAAGCCCCACTACTGCCAGGTTGCCAGTGTTGGGCCCTCGAGCAAGGCCCTTAAACTTCAATTGCTTAGACAATGTACTGTCACAGAACTGTGAGTAGCTTTGGATAAAAGCATCTGCTTAATGTCGAAAATGTAAAATGTAAATGTAATGAACTGGCGACCTGTCTGATGTTTCCTGCATATGGCCTACCTTCCTCCTGCCAGACCCACCGTGACCCTGACCAGGTTAAATGTGGTAAAACAGACAATGAATGAATGAATGAATGAATGTAAATACCAGCTTCCTAATGAGCTAGTGAAGGAAAACACTCATTAAGTCTTAAGAACTGCTGGAAGGTGTTTATGTTTGAGTTCTTGCAGTACAAATATTTCACCACATGAGGGCGCTCAATACCAATTTACCTTACCGTCATGGAACTGGTCATAAACTGGTGAGTCAACGTGCTACCAAACAAAGTACACGTGCTTAATAAAACTAGTTTTATTCTGTTTAATTTGTTTAATTAGTTAAATTTGCTATATTTATCTGGAATAAGTTTTATCACTGACAGGGTGACAGTATATGTTTAGATATTTTGAAATCTCTACAAGCTTATCACGCCTGGATGTGATCATGGGTGCAGTGCTTTTAAATGGCTGAATGGGCACAAATTCCCTCAGGCATATTCTTAGTCTTAAGTGGCTGTTGTTATAGCAGATAACTATGATGATCCCATAGATGTGGGTCTATTATAATACCATTTGTTTTTTAAATGGGATTTTTTCGACCCTATAGTGTATGTTACGTGTTGGAAACGGTATGTTATGTTAAATCATATGTTAAAATGATGAATTTATTTCTGATATAATAAGAAGACGAAATTAGGAGTGTGGGTTGTGTTGTAGGCTAACAAAAGGTCTTCTGTAGCATTACCTCCAGTATCCACTAGACGGCGGTATTTCTCTTTTACCTACATGCTGTGTACAGACTAGTGGCGTAACTACAGGGGGGGCAGGGGGGTAGGTGCACTGGGGCCCATGGCAGGATGGGGGGATTCCTCCACGACATGAACTCAACCACCCACTTCACTGCCCCCCATTGGTTGCACGTAATATGCATGTATTATGGCAAGCCAAACCGGAAATATATAGCAAACACTGATATATATGGAATAAAACTGATATTTGTTGAGGGGGCCCAAATTTTTTTTTGCACTGGGGCCCATGAGCTCCTAGTTACGCCACTGGTACAGACTGTGTTTGTGGACTGCTATATCCAGGAGTTCATTGTACTGTAAATCAATTGAAATTGTCATCTATCAGTTTGCCCTCACAAATAAGTTTAAACATGGAGAGAGAGAGAGCAGCTTTATCATGAATCAAATACATTTAAGTAAATCCTTCACACTCGCAATGCAGCAGAATCTGAATAAAGACTGGCTTTGGCACTGGGGCTGATGTGCAATGAATAAAAGACTTACAATGACTGAATGGCACTTTTCCTAATGACTTGCTTCGAGTTGGTATAGCCACGTTGACCAGATCGCCAGCTGCCCCAATTATCCCTACATCAGGTTCCTCCCAGAACCCATGCAGATGAAAAAAAAGGCCATACAGATGAAAATATGAGAGTCCATCAGAGCAATCTGGGCGATTTTTAATCAGACTAAAATCGCCCAAAAGGGGCAGTACTGTACGCCACACAACTTGATGCTGATTGGACTATGATATTCAGTGGCGAGACAAACTGTCTATAACAGTCACAGCTAGTTTAACACTGTGGTAGAACGTGACAGAAAAAATTATTCCCCTTCGCCATTTGGTGTTGGGCAGGGGTAGCTTAGCGGTTAAGGTACAGGACTAGTAATCGGAAGGTCACTGGTTCAAGCTCACATCTGCCAGCTTACCACTGTTGGGCCCTTGAGTAAGGCCTTTAAACCTCAACTGCTTGCAATGTATACCGTTTCAGTTGTAAGCTGCTTTGGATAAGGGTGTCTACTAAATACTTAAAATGTAAATGTAAAGGGTGGTGTGTCGCCCGACCGCCCTAAGAAACGAGCTGCCCCTGACTGGCAACCTGTCTGGGGTATTTCCTACCTTTCGCCCAGTGAATTGTACCCACCTTGACCCTGAATAGGATAAAGTGGTGGTAAAACAGATGATGAATGAATTAATTAATGAATAATACCAAACATGGGCAATTTATCATTGTTTTTCATTAGTTTTGGGACAGAGTTAGAGGACTAGTGGCAGAAACATCCTATTTGGAGGAGAAAAGACGTGACACATCAACCCCAAAATGTATCTGTGATGTAAAGATAGACTGATCACCTTTATTTGTCATATATACATATACAGTGTACAGTACAGTACAACAAAATTCTTTCTTCGCATATCTGGCTTGTTTGGAAGTTGGGGTCAGAGCGCAGGGTTGCCTATTGTACCGTGCACCTGGAGCAGACAGGGTTAAGGGCCTTGCACAAGCATTGGTAGCAGTAATTCATACATCTAATAGCCAGGAGTACTGGTCCATCGGAGAAGGTTGCTGAACAGAGACGGGGAATAACGGAGATCAGTGCTTGACTCTCCATACACGGTACTGAGCTGCATATGAACTTGCCTTGCACACGTGTCGGATGGTGCATGTGTCAGGTCAGGAGAGGAGGGCAGCACCAGTAGAGGAGGAAAATTGTCGTGCAGCTGTGGGGGGGGGGTTCAACTCTTCACATGGGTGATTATTGTACGTGTTTACTTTATCAACTTTATCAAAATTGATATGATGCTTTGTCTAAATAACTTGTTAAAGTGTTCTCAGCTGAGGGTACATTTTGTACCAGACTATAATATTGGAGTCAGAAGAGGTGACAAGAACAATTAATCCGAAAACCAAGAAACAGATGTATGGACTGTGGGTGTGGTATAGAATTATTTAAGCTCCTGTCTGGATAGATTCGGGGCTTCTTTTCTCTGCTTGTCCGGACGCTTGAGTGCTGAAGGTGGTAGAAACAGAGGCCCTCAGCTGAGGCATACTTTTGATCTTCTCACTATTTTAAATAAACTAAGTAATCGAGGTTGGTAATCTGAGTCTTTTTCTTTCATTAAAGAACACAACAATTTGGGGGTGCAGATTATTTTATATTTTATAGCCACTGTACAATTGCAGTAATTGGTAAGTTCATAACGTGTTTCTTCATATGCAATATGACTCTCTATGAGGATGCACATGATAGTGTCAGCTCTCCTAGGCCAGCACTGTGGTGGCACAAGAGGAAGGGGAATTGCATTAAGTCATTGCATCAAGTGGTAATGATTAAGTTGTTAAGTTATATACAAGTTGAAAGCATGTAGCCTGTAGCTTAAGGTGATCGCTGATGTGTTTACTATTCACACTTTTTCAAAAAAAGCTCACTCTATAGCCCGAATGAACCCCGCCCCGCGCCTTTATTTAGCTAAATTTGTATATGCTGGCCTAACCGGGTTATCCTGGCCATGCTAATCTGCTCTCACAGGTGGACTCGGGTGTGTTTAAGGGGTAGAGTCTCTGAGGTGATTTTTACATCTGTAAGTAAACATCGCACCTATACTACGACAAACAGCAGCACTGTGTGTAGTTACAGCGAGCTTCAGTCGACAATGCTCATAATGCTAGTCAAACAGAACTGGAAGCTGATCATTTTCTTAAATGCATCATAAGCTTGTAATGAATGCATGCTAACAACTCTTCAAAGTCTGCAAACAGCTCAGGAGCTTTTTAGTCGCTCACCTAAATAAGATTGCTGTTCCATAAGAGCTACCTGGATTTTTGCACCTTCAGCAAAGTCATAAACACAAATAAATACATTTAGCTTAATGTGTTACCCAAACGACAGTCTTTAGCTCGTAGTCACACCTAGCTTAACCTTCTGTACTGGTCATAAAGACCAGGGGTTTTCAAACCCTGGTGAGGTTAGTAAGCCAAAAAGAAAAGGGTCGCAGACAATAATAATAATAATAATTAAACAACTTTTAGTTAAAAATTTTAACAGGCACATAAAAAAATTAACCTGTACATGAACGCCCCCTTGTGGAAGCTTTACGTTTACACATTGGTTGGTGGACTCTTCTCAGTCCAGCAGTGACAGTGAGGTGGTTAAAAACTCCAGCAGCGCTGCTGTGTCTTATCCACTCATACCAGCACAACACACACTAACACACCACCACCATGTCAGTGTCACTGCAGTGCTGAGAATGATCCACCACCCAAATAATACGTGGGAGACTCTGTGGGAGAGTCCTGACCATTAAAGAACAGCATGAAAGGGGGCTAACAAAGCATGCAGAGAAACAGATGGACTACAGTCAGTAATTGTAGAATTACAAAGTGCTTCTATATGGTAAATGGAGCTGATAAAATGGACAGTGTGTGTAGAAACAAAGAGGTGGTTTTAATGTTATGGCTGATCAGTGTATAATAGCCCACTATTGCTAAAATCTGAGGTTTGAATCTGAGCAGTGCTATCATCCGGTCGGACGTTTACACAGACATGGTTGTTTATGACTCGGGGGTGGGAAGTTCACTCGTCAGTGCTATTAACCCAGTAGAAGTAGCAGCATTTTTGGAAGTATTTAAATTGTATGTATTTTAATTTTGAACTTTAAGGAGTTAGTGTTTGTGCATCCTGCATTCCTGTACCTGCAATGATTCTGCTTTAAAATTCCTCTTTGTGTCCCTGAAACTGTATAATTCTTAATGTAAAGGAAGGCCCTTAATTCAAAAATAGTCTATTTTAAGGTGGAATTTGTTGGTTTTCTTTCACAGTCATCCTTAAATGCTCTACAAATACTTCCATAATGCAACTACAGCTAAATGGTTGGAGAAAAATCATATTCTGTTTGTTTTATAGTCTTTCAGTCATCAGGTTTTGTTGATTCTGTCACAGTTAATGTTGCGCAATAGTAATACGATCATAAACTAGCATTTCACACGAGCAATCATAATACACGTGACCAAGCTTTCTAAATAACATTGACATGACTAAGCTACAGAGACGTTAAACATTAAACACGTTTAACATTCCTGTCAGTCCAGTCTAGTCCGGTCCAGCTGACAGTTTCTGTAATCACAAGTCATCTCTGGTCAGGTGTGCCAAGCAAACTAATGATGATGAACGTGCTTACAGAGAAATGATAAGAAAAGTAACAGGGGATCTGACCAGCACTCAAAAAGAGCTGCAGGACGACCTAAAAGCAGCAGGAACAGTAGGCAATTATGTCTGTACATCTTATGCAAGTACAGTGCATAGTACAGTGACCAGGGTTGAGGAGCTCAGCTTCTTAGGATGCATTTTGCAGTACAGAAATATTACAGCACCCACTATCATACCATCTGTGCTGCCCTACTTATTAATTTATGTATTTATTTATTTTTATTTACCCAGTAGGCCTATACATGATGTATTTTTATAGTGTATCTAATACCTATTTGAACGTATATAAATTACATACTACAAACTAATTCTAATGTTTGATTAGAATTGTGAAGGCATTTAATTTAAAGGCATTTAAGGGTGGCACAGTGGCTCGGTGGGTAGCACTGCCTTTTTACAGCACGAAAGTCCTGGGTTCAAATCCCAGCTGGTGCAGTCTGGGTCCTTTCTGTGCAGAGTTGGCATGTTCTCCTTGTGTCCACATGGGTTTTCTCCCACAATCCAAAGACGTGCAGTCAGACTAAGATACAGAATTGCCCTGTGTGTGTGTGTTTTCCCTGTGATTAAGTGCCAACCTGTCCAGGGTGTTTTTCTACCTTTTGCCCAGAGAATTACCCACCGCGACCCTGACCAGAATAAATCAATGGTAAAACAGACAATAAATGAATGAATGAATGAATAAGTAAGGCATTTAAAAAGAGTTCCTATTTAAATGTAAAAAAAATAATAAATTGACAGTTTGACACGCCCACATAACCCACTCAGGGTGTGTGGCAACCTGGCTTTTCTTGACAACCCACAATTTAAGAACCATCAGTTTTCAAACCTGGTGGTCATCATGATATCTTGAATCAGACAGGATTAAAAAAGGGTCGCTTGATGGACAGAGCAGCTCTTGTATCTTTGGACAGGCCCGGTATAGGGGGGCCGACAGAGAAGGAGGGAAGGATGTATGCTTGCTCTGTGCTCTCTTATCACGGACAACGGGGCACTGATCCCTACAGTCAATAAGGAATGAGCGGAACGGTGTTGACTCACCCCCTTCCATCCATCATGTCTGCTAGGAGAGCTATTGCTAGCTGTGACGTGTGGTCAGCGTGGGGTTCTTCACAGAAGATGCATCACATAGCTTCACTATCCCCCCTCGTACCCTTATTTCATGCATTAGCTAGTTTGGAAGTGTCTCATATTTGGATTTTTTTATGATATCCTGGTATTAATCTCCTATATAAACTAGCAGGACCAGGTTAGCACTAAGCTTCTGTTTTTGGACACCTTTCCGAATGCAGAATTTCACCAACTGGAGAGGTGCTTTTAATTTAGGTAGTTAGATGAGGTATAGGTAAAGTAGGTAGTTGAGGTAGATAGGTGAGGAAGGTAAGGTAGATAGGAAAGATAGGTAGGTAAGTTAGGTAGGTAGGATAGATAGGTTAAGTAGGTAAAGTAAGTAGGTGAGGTAGGCAGGTAGGTAGGTGAGGTATGTAGGTTTTTAGGTGGGTAAGGTTGATATGTAAGGTAGATAGGTTAGGTAAGGTAGATAGGTTAGGTGAGGTAGGTGGGTAAGGTAGATAGGTGAGGTAGGTAAGGTAGATAAGATAGGTAGGAAGGTAGGTAGGTGAGGTAGGCAAGGTAGTTAGGTTAAGTAGGTAGATAAGTGAGGTATGTCGGAAGGTAGGTAGGTAAGGTAGGTAGATGAGGTAGGTAGGTTCAGTAGGTAAAGTAGATAGGTGAGGTAGGTCGGTTTGGTAGATTAGGTAGGTAAGGTAGGTAGGTAAGGTAGATAGGTGAGGTAGGTCGGTTAGGTAGCTAAGGAAGGCAGAGTAGGTAGGTGAGGTAGGTAGATAGGTTAGGTAGGTAGGTAAGGTTGCTAGGTAAGATAGATAGGTATGTAAGGTAGGTAGGTAGAATTTCTACCTGGTTTTGGCATTTTCTTAGGCATCAAGAAATAATACATGATAAATCATCAGTGCCCAGCCATACAAATCCTCTTTTGACTAAATTGGGCACAAATTCCCATACACACTGCAAAGAAGTAGGTAGGTAAGGTAGGTAATTAAAATGACCTCTGCCAGCTCTTTATCTATCAGCTAGATGGCATTAGCCCAACCAGGGCATCATTCCAACTGGGTTAAAGTTGAGGTTGGCGGTTTTTATGTTCTAAGGTACAAATAATTTATTTGTGTGTTGCACTATAAATAGAGCGGAATGTTCTTACTAGTAATCATGGCTGATTTATTGCTCTTAAGAATGTGGGCGTTTAAATTTGCCTCATCACGTTTTAAACATCTGTAATAATCATCTGGTGCAGATGGAGGGGGACGCCTTTATTTGTCACGTATACATCTACAGAATCACACATGCAATGAATCACGTGTATCACGTATATCCCGGCTTGTTTGGAAGCTGGGTTCAGAGCGCAGGGTCAGACGGTCTGCTGTATGGCGCCCCTGGACATCAGAGGGTTAAGGGCTTCGCTCAAGGCACCAACTGTGCAACTGTGGCAGTACGGCAGAGCCGAGATTTAAACCCTTACCACTGTTAGCACTGTTTGCATGTTCATTTCAAACCACCATCACAGCAGCGGTTGTGAAAATGATTCCCAGCCCCTTTTTTTAAGATTAAAGATTTAAAAAGGCAGAGTGGTGCATGTTGCATGTTGCTGGGGCGGACATGACTCACCTGTGCAAACAATTCATCTGCAGGACCGGTTTTAAATCCACCATACATTTTTTTTTTACACTAACCGACTCCCTCTTAGCTTCAGCACTTCTTCTTTCTAACCACTCTTCTTTAAATGTGACTAACTTTCCACTTAAAAAGTACCCTGAATTCCCACCGAATTGCAAATTTTAGAACCCGTGCATCAAACATCCTTAATATTTCTGTTATCCTTGCAGAGCAAATATTGGAGATCTTCCGGGCATGCTGCAGGACCAGGATGTGACACAGGGAACCACCACATCCGTTGTTATTAGTTTGTTCGTTTAGTCCTGTCAGTATCTAAAGACTGTTCAACCGAACATGTCATATTTAACCTGACGCACGTACCAGTAGACGTACCTGATTGTTTAATGTCAGTGGACCAGCACGTGGATAAATGTACCATGAAAGATGATGGTCAGTTTATGCAGAACATGTGAGGAGCAACATCCATGCAAACAGTGTAGTAAAATACACTGATCAGCCATAACATTAAAACCATCTCCTTGTTACTGACTGTAGTTCATCTGTTTCTCTACATACTTTTTGTTCATACCCCACAGGACCAGAACAGAGCAGGTATTATTTAGGTGGTGGATCATTCTCAGCACTGCAGTGACACTGACATGGTGGTGGTGTGTTAGTTTGTGTTGTGCTGGTATGAGTGGATCAGACACAGCAGCGCTGCTGAAGTCTACTCACTGTCCACTCTATTAGACGCTCCTACCTAGTTGGTCCACCTTGTAGATGTAAAGTCAGAGACGATCGCTCATCTATTGCTGCTGTTTGAGTTGGTCATCTTCTAGACCTTCATCAGTGGTCACAGGATGAGCAATGAGCACTGCTGTGTCTGATCCACTCATATCAGTACAACACACACTAACACACCACCACCATGTCAGTGACACTGCAGTGCTCTGAATGATCCACCACCCAAAATAATACCTGCTCTGTAGTGGTCCTGGCCATTGAAGAACAACATGAAAGGGGGGTAACAAAGCATGCAGAGAAACAGATGGACTACAGTCAGTAATTGTAGAACTACAAAGTGCTTCTTTATGGTAAGTGTAGCAGATAAAAAGAAGGCTTTTAATGTTATGGTTGATCAGTGTATGTGCATATAAGTAGTAAAGAAATCAAAGTACTACAATGGACCTTTGTATCCTCCAGCATACATGTTCTGTGCCTTAAATGTGTATATTTTAACAAAAGAACATGCAAATAAGGCGTCTTGGGTACAAAAGGCTAATATTCACCTTAATAGAGCACACAGAACCAACCGACAGTGCTAATAAACAGACTAACAAACAAAGGACTCAGCCCTCAGGGTCCCAAGTACTCTTATAAAGAGTTGCCCCCAGGTGTAGCGAGCAGCACCTTTCCTGATACATTGGTACCCAAATCAGGGTTAGGTGTAGGCATATCAGTCTTTAAATGCCCCAGAAAGACAGCAATGCATATAAGGTACATGGCCAAAAGTATGTGGACACCTGACCTTAAGCTAGTTTACATTTACATTTTCTGCTTTTATCCAAAGTGACTTACAGTACTGTGACAGTTTATTATCTAAGCAATTGAGGGTTAAGGGCCTTGCTCAAGGGCCCAGCAGTGGAAACCTGGCAGTGGTGAGGCTTGAACCAGCGACCTTTGGATTACTAGCCCAGTACCTTAACTGCTAGGCTACAGCTGCCCTGACAGTTGAACATATTAATCCAAAACCATGGGCATAAATATGAAGTTGCTCATCTAATATAATGATTTTGTAGACCTGTTAGCAATATGTGTGGCAGGGGTGTACAAATAACTATACACTGTGTGAGAGTGTGTGTGGAGAATTTTGATACGGTCCAGGACAATAAGCAATCTAGAGATTTCCTGTCGCACAGTGTCATGTGATTTGTCCCCGGGCCATCGTGCTTAGGAACCCTTTGTGGTGGCTTCACCGTTCTGGAAGCTTTATTTCCCGAAGCTCTTTTGTGCCACCTGTTGAATGCTGGCACCATGAGGCTTTTGTGTGGTGATTTTCACAGGTTTGGTAGGCTCCGGTGACCTGCGCTTGATGTGCACAGAGTTACGGTGCATTGGATACGGCTGAACCTGCTTTTTAGCACGTCTCGCTGATGGGGAGGAGGCTATTGTGTGCGGTGGCTTTTGTCTGCTACCACAAAGCAACTTCTATTCAAACCTTCATATGTGCTGCATTTAAAAAGAATGGATCTGATTGGATGACCGTCCACATTTTTTTTCTACTTGCCACCTTTGTTTATCTGTATGGATAGTACAGTGCCTTAAAAAGTATTTACTTCCCTGCCTTGTTATTTTTATGTATTTATTTATTTTACATGTAGTTGCCCTTTTTCTGACTGCTTTTGTTATTATACACCAGTCACCCTGTATTAATGAATTAAATATCAATTAAATATCATGATATTCCACAAAGAAAATAAAACACAACATTACGATTTGCTTTCTCAGTTAGGATATCAATGCCAATTCCCCATTTGTACCAATTCTATCCTGCCTGCCTGCTCACAACGTCAGTGACACAACCACAGTGAAACCCTTTTTGACCTCCCTCCCTCAGAAACAGCCAGTTGTGTCTGTTGGAAGCCCAGCCAGGTTGAGT
This sequence comes from Trichomycterus rosablanca, assembly GCF_030014385.1. NCBI lineage: Eukaryota > Metazoa > Chordata > Actinopteri > Siluriformes > Trichomycteridae > Trichomycterus > Trichomycterus rosablanca. The sequence continues at coordinate 6,340,799 of NC_085991.1, forward strand.
TAAACTTGATATAGATGTTTTGTTATAACGTAATAAATATATTGTATTGTGTGTGTGTGTGTGTGTGTGTGTGTGTGTGTGCGTGTGTGTGTGTGAGAAGAACCTCCAGACCCAAACAAGATGAGCTCAAGTCAAATAGTCCCTGGGGCGTAGCACAAACAAGCAAAATCTCTGGTTGAATCCCAAACACAGTTCACTCACTCACGCACTTTCTTAACCGCTTATCCAATCAGGGTCGCGGGGGGTGGGTTGGGGGTGTTGCTGGAGCCTATCCCAGCTTTTCAATTGGCGCAAGGCACACAGTAACACGCTGGACGGAGCGCCAGCCAATCGCAGACATACACACACACTCACCCTTTCACCTGTAGGGCAATTCAGTGTCTCAAATTAACCTGAATGCATGTTTTTGGACTGTGGGAGGAAACCGGAGACACAGGACCTTCTTGCTGTGAGGCGATAGTGCTACCCACCGAGCCACCGCCAAACACAATTCACTACTCATTAAAGAGTGTTTTGTATAGAAATGAGACTTTTGAAGTGGTAAATGATTTGGAACACAACCCGACAGGATTTGGATGAATGCAAAGTGCTTGTATTTGTTGCCACAAAGAGAGCACATACTGGAATGTCATATCAAAAAATGGTTATTTTTTTCCCGGTACTTTAAATTACAGTTTTAATAGCAGGTGGTGCAGTGGGATATTCCGCTAGCACACCAGCACTGAGATTCTGAACTCCTCGGTTAGAAAACCCGACGTTGCCACCGGTCGGCTGGGTGCCATCTAGCGGGCATAATTGGAAGTGCCTGCAGCAGACTGTATGCTAGGGCGGGTAGACCGGACTATGTGGGTGGGGTCTTCAAATGCTGTGTAAGAACCCTGATTAGCAGATAGAGCGCCTGTGCACAGAATGCATAGGCGAAAGGAAAGGGTCGGCTAAGGACTCTGCATGGGTCGGAGGAGGCATGAGCAGAAAATATACCCTCCTCGAATGCAATCAGGGATCCCCAGTCATGGAAGACAAATAAATAGAAAATCTGCCTTGATGTAGGCACAGCAAAACTTGATTTGTCCAAATGACCGTACAGTGTATGTGGACATCTGACCATGAGATTGCTGATCATCCTATTCCAAAACTATGGACAATAATATAAAGTTTTCCACCCCCTGCTTGCAGCTATGACATGCTTTACTCATTTGGCATGGTTTTGTGAAAGATTTTGGAGTGTAACAGTGGGAATTTAGTCCACGGATAATCTGTCCAGTTTAAAACTCAGTTTGAAACGTATAAACCAATTTATACCTCCAGATGGAAGTGGCTAATTAAAAACATCTGAACCACACATTTCTGTAGCCTGTTTGTTCCGTACAGTTTGTTCATATGTTTCGGCCACACCGATGCTCACAGGTATATGAATCACAATGAAATATATGTTAAAAAGTTTTGACTAACACTGGGTGGAAAGTGAAACCTTTCCTGTTTCGACATGATTGTACAACTGTGCACGAAGTGTGGATCGTAAAGACCTACCTACAGCCCTGATCACAACCTTAAATATAATAGATCCAATTGGAATGAATCGGAATCTTGACTGTGAGCCAGGACTTCTTGTAAAGCAATTTTTTTTTTAATTGTGAGGGCTAGTATGATATATAGTAAATTGTATATGGCTAGTATGGTTGCATATTAATGCCTTTGATTCTGGAATGGGATTTTTGGTAAAGTGTCCATATACTTTTCATAATATCGTGAATAAAACATTTTAGGACATGCTTTTATGCTTTTTCCTTTCCTGAGCAAACGTGACATGAACTATGGCTCTTGAAGCTGCCAGAATATGGGTGTGTTTTATGCGGATTTAAGATGCATGCTTGATTCTGTACAGGTGCAATTAAAAAGAATAAATTATGAAAATACAGACCACTGAAGGAAAAGGAAATACAGTGGTACCTTGTAACTCCACGTCCCCTAAACTCTAAATCTTTGAAACTCAACGCCCTTTGTCTAGAAATTTGTACCCTTAAACTCAACGTGTTCAGTTTTTTTATTTTTTTTATTTATTTATTTAATTTCAAATTAACAATGAACAACTGCTTTGTTCAGCGCTCTGCTTAAGTTGTGCGGCAAAACAAAAAAATCACAGTGCGAATATGAGACGAATCTGCATTTGTGTGGAATAACCATCAAATTCACTCTGAAAGCTCCACATGTATCTGTGTTTATCTGGATTTTCCTCACTGTTTCACTTTTAAACTTGTGTTACAGCTCGAGGTTCTGAGAAATAGTAAGAATCAGCTTTTTATTTCAGTGTTATTATATTATATTTGTGTTATTTTCAGTGTATACGTGTCAAAAACAACCCTATTATTTTACATATGCCTAAAATATATGCAAGTCCACGGGACCATGAAACGCATTAACCAGTTTACCATACATCCTTATGGGAAAAAATACCTTGAAACTCAACATCTTTTAAACTCAACGCCACTCTCAGAACCAAGTGACGTTGAGTTTTAAGGTACCACTGTAAAACAAAAAATTGTCATTTTTATTAGACATTTAGGTTTTAATCTATTAAGAACACATCAAACATCAGTCTTGGGACCTCGACTGGTTTTGACTCCTCTGCTTCCTTCTTTTGAAAGCCGCTGAGACCAAAACTGCAGAAGCACCGTCATCGTCAGTGTCACTTTCCTTCAGCGCACCTAGGGCGCATTCTTTAAAAAAACTAGACTTTTAGACGTTCTGTAAGGCCCCTTCAACTTCTACACACGCCAGCGTTAGCTTTATAATTGCCAGCTTGGTGGTCTTCAGGCCTCCTGCAGGTTTGCGGTTTACCTACTTTGATGTGGGAGTTCTGGTCGTGTCTGTTAATACCTGTAACCCTCTGAGACCCCCCGGGAGGAGCCCCCTGTTCTCTTCTCATATTCACAAAGCCGGCCCGTCTTTATCGGAGACTGCCAGGTAACGTGATCCCGTCACATCTCCGCATTTGTCTGAGTGATGTGCCCAGATCGTGGGTTAAAGTATGACAGATTGTGGATGGCAGTCTGGTGTCCAAATACTTTGGGCCATATAGTTTATGTGGTCACCTAACCATGAGATTCCAAAACTATGGGCATTAATATAGAGGTCTCCACCCACTCCTTGCAGCTATGACCGGGTCCACTCCTTTGGGAAGGTTTGTGCACAAGAGTTTGTAGTGTATCAGTAGGAATTTATGCTCATTGAGGTCAGGATGAGAAGGCCTGGCTTGCGGTCATTCTTCCAATTCGTCCCAAAGGTGTTTAACGGGTTTATGTTTAGGACACTGTGCAGGTCACTTGTCAAACATGTTTTTTATGAAGCATGCTTCAAGCACAGAGCTAGTCATGCTTTAACAGGAAAGGACCTTCCCTAATCTGTTGGTACAAAGTGTTTTGTATTTTTTTTGTATTTTATATAACATGGCAGTAATGTCTGATCAGAGGCACTGGTGCAGGCGGCATACCTGTGCAGGGAGGTACTGTAAACGATCCACTCTCCCATCCTCGTGTGATCTGTTTGTGAAGTTTGGAATTTAAGCAGCACAGTAGTGACTCACAGGACTGTTTAGTCTTGCAGAACTGCAGGGTATTGTCATTTACGGAGCTGTCAGGCGTCCGACGAGCGTGTCTGGACCGTGACAGGTGCGCGTGAGAGCGTCTAGCAGCGAGTTCCTGGATAAAGGCGGTCTGTCAGGTTTATCTGTGGCGCACCGTAATGTGCTCGTTAGACAGGAGGTAGCGCAGGGGGCCACGCTGACGCTGTCTGCCGCTAACTTTGTGTTGGCGTAATTGATTGGGGACTTTCTTCTAGCTGACAGAGATAAAGATAAGGAATGCCTGTCGAGCACATTCAAAGAATGAGTAAAAGTTAGCCAATCAATGAGGTGAAATTCGGAAAATGCTATTTGTCTTCTTTATCTGTTCACTGAGTCCTCCAGGGTGGCCTAGCTCAGTAACATTCACAGCAAATAACATAGATGCAGAAAATAAATAAATAAATTAATTAATTAAAAAATTTACATCCACCATACAATACTGGACTCATAAATGTAGTGCTATTAGGTTCTCCTTTTGTAGTTTTTTCTTTTTAAGTTTTATTATTTATATTATTTTTAGTTTTTATTAAACTATATAAATATAAAACTTCAGATTGGTATTAATGATGGACTTATCAACAATGTTACCATGCTGAAAAGTCATGTGAAAAAGTTAGGACACCCCATGAGAACTTTAGCACTTTAGCAGCTGCTTAATTGTACCATCAGCTTTTTTGTAATTTATTTCTATATTATTTTTACTTTAATGTTCTTTTTTTATATATAACTTTTATATATAATTCTTCACTGTATCCGAGGGTGCTTGTGGAGAATGTAAGACCATCTGTCCAAAAACTGAAGCTGAAGTGGAGGTGGACCATGCAGCATGACAACGACCCAAAACGTTTCAGTAAATCCACCAAGGAATGGCTCAAATGAAAGAAATGGAGAGTTCTGGAAAAGTCAAAGCCCAGATCCTAATCCTATTGAGATGCTGTGGGGTGATTTGAAGCGGGCTGTATATGCAAGAAACCCCTAAAACATCACACAGCTGAAGAAATTCTGCATGGAGGAGTGGGAAAAACTCTCTCCCAGTCGGTGTCAGAGACTTGTAGATGGTTATAGGAAACGTCTAATTGAGGTTATTTCAGCCAAAGGGGGAAACACCAGCTATTAAGGCATAGGGTGTCCTAACTTTTTCCTCACAATAAATTCCCATTTTTGTTCATTACATTTTACAGCTTGTGTTTAAAAGTAATGTTTTATTTGTTTAGTAACATAAGCTCCATCTCTCAGTACTGTTCAAATGAAGCTCAGATGTCCATATGTTTAAATATGTTCAAAAAGACAAAGGTTCTCATGGGGTGTCCTAACTTTTTCACATGACTGTACACTATGTGGCCAAAAGTATTTGGACACCTGACCATGAGTTTGCTGGACATCCCATTCCAAAAACAAATGGTATTAAATTAGTCTGACTTATGTGATCTTTTCAGCTATAAGAACAGCCACTCTTCTGAGAAGGTTTCTCACAAGACTTTGAAGTATGTCTCTGGGAATTTGTGCCCATTCAGTCAAAAGAGCATTTGGTCAAGAAGCCTCAATTGATGTTCCAGTTCATTCCAAAGCTGTACAGTGGGGCTGAGGTTTCTTTAAATTGAACTTTTCTTCATGTCTTAATAATCATGCTGGAACATGAAAAAGCCTTCCCTAAACTGTTGCTGCAAAGTCAGAAGCATCTAATTCTCTTCTATCATCGGTTTATTACACCTGTTTGCAACTGTTGTTGCTGAAACACTCACTCACTTTCTTAACCGTTTATCCAGTTAGGGTTGCGAGGAGGGGGGTTGGTGGAGCCTATCCCAGCTTTTCAATGGGCGCAAGGCACACAGTGACACCCTGTCCATCGCAGGACACACATATACACAGGACACACATACACACACCCATTCACCTATAGGGGAATTCAGTGTCTAATTAACCTTACTGCATGTTTTTGGACTTGTGAGAGGAAACCGGAGCTCCCGGAGGAAACCCACACAGACACGGGGAGAACATGCAAACTTCATACAGAAAGGACCCGGACCGCGTAGGACCCGGATAGCAACTAAATTCTGTTTCTGTATTCTGATCAGGATCACAGTGGATTATTTAAAGCCTGATTTGAAACAGTTCAGGTTATCAAAGCACAAAACAGAAAAGCATGATAAAATCACACACTTTTTTTTATGAAGCTGTTTTGTCTGTTATAAAATGAATGTGCTTTTTTGAATGCATGCAAAATATTTTGTAATCACACTTAAACAGGCGCTTATTATCTAGTCAAAGTTACTCAAATGATTAAAAAAACATAAACGTTAAGCACATAATTCATGTAATTGCAAGTAAATCTGTATTTTATTGAGGTAAGTTCTTCCAGTATTTTCCCACATGAATTAATCCCATCTCTTATTTGTCTGACTTCTTGTTTTACTACTTGTCTTATTTTTGGTTACATGATCTGCTTGAATGGGAACAACTGGCAACACGGTGTGACTGATAAGACTGACTAGGTGAGTAAAACTGATTCTGTTTCAGATATGCGTTTGTCTCAGGTTGCAGTGTATTTTGGTGCTGTGTGTGTGAGGGACCCGGGGTTGTTGGAAGGTTGTGTTGTTGACAGAGCGATGGCCTGGGGCAAGCACTTGAGGGTAATTATCAGTGAGATGGTGTAGTCAAGCCGAACGGGCTGAGGAACCTGTCTACCTGAAAAAAGTGATAGCAGGAGTCCCACGCAGAGACGACTGATGTGTAGACACATACCTGATCCACAGCCAGACCATTCTCTCTCTCTCTCTCTCTCTCTCTCTCTCTCTCTCTCTCTCTCTCTCTCTCTCTCTCTCTCTCTCTCTCTCTCTCTCTCTCTCTCTCTCTCTCTCTCTCTTTCTCTCTCGCTCTTTCTTAGTCTTTCCCTCCATTTGACTGTCTTGCTTTGTCAAGGTCTATTAACAGTGGCTTAGTGACAAACAGACCTTAACTTAAGTGTTTTTTTTCCATATTCCCCATCTCCTACATATACCACATCTCCTAAATATGTAGTAGGTGGATTGGTTAACTTGTATTGCCCCTGGATGTAAGCTTCCACATTGCACACACTGTTTTTGTATGCCACAAATACATTTTTTTGTAAATCTATGAATCATTTTAAGAGTCAGGTGACTTATAAAGGTCATTGGGGTTAGAGAGACCCAGAGGAAACCCCACATACTTTAGGAGAACATGCCAAACTTTTTACAGACAGTGACCGAAAGTACAGATTAAACGTGATCTAATTTGCTTAAACCACCCGCTTAGAAGTATCTGCAATTTTTGCAGATGTATTATGAGCTTTATGCATTGTAGAATAATTAGAAATGAATACAATTCAAAAATGAAAATGCACTGATAGTGTAGAATGTATTTTTAAAACTGTCATGTGGATTTGAATTTAGTTTAAACTTCTGATGAGCAAAGCATGTCACAACCATGACGTTTATCATTTAAAAGTACATAAACAAGCACAGCTTCATTTTTCCTGGATATCTTTTTACTCTTTGGATCCTTTCTCTCAGGGTGGCACAGCGGGCCTGGGTTTTATTCCCTGGCCGGACGACCAGGGTCCTTTCTGTGTAGAGTTTGGACTACCTTTTGCACAATAAATAGGCCCCACCACGACCCTGACCAGGATAAAGTAGTGGTAAAACAGATAATGAATAAATGAATCCTCTCTCTCTCTCACTCACACACATAAACTTGTACTTTGTCTTCCCACAATGCATTCAAACGTTTTCCAAAATCAATATGCATCTGATCTTATCTTTATTAGTTACAGGTGTTTCATTATTGAATGAAAGACAGGACTTGAGGGCTCAGTATTTCACTATTTGTTGTGAACCTGTCAGATCTGGTGACGCAACATACGAGGTGTGAGCTTCAACAGAAACCCTGATATATTCAGTCTACCCTCAACTACAGAATTAGTGCCACAGAGAGGGTTTTACATGAAGAACAGTCTAATAAAGCGATGGCTTATTTCACACTAACCTATGATAAGCAGAAATCTTGAATCAGCACCAGCACCTCTTTTATAATTTGGCACCTGTATCTAGAGTATTTAATCTGCTCGGGAATTATTGGTGCCCTTAGTAATGGGCACAAAATGATATAATAATGTAACAAACTCAGTCATAAAAATGACCAATATGTAACTAAAATCTTCCAGTTTATATTTTCTTTTACCAGTTTTCCACAGTGTTAGGTGTTAAATATCAGCAGGTGCTATTGGCTTGACTGGCGCCCACACAGACATGATTGGCTAGGGGCTCCAAAGTTTAGAAAGTCCATGTCTATTGACTATTTGTACTGAAGGCCAGGAAAAAAGCATTTTCTTTTATTAAACAAATGTTATTGATTGTATGTATTTTAAACATTCTATTAAAACTATTACAAAATCTTGGTTCTATAGATGAATGACACAAGAATAGAGGTTTTTTTATTGGTAACACACACTTGGTGTGATAATATGGTTATACAGAAAATAGTTTAATCCCTCCTGTTAAGTATGGTGGAGAATTTGTGATTTTTGTACCTCTACAAGGTTCTGGGAATCCAGTTGGAATACAGAAATTTATTGACTCCTTTAAGTACCAGGAGATTGTAAATGATCTGGCTAAATAATAAAGAAGCCAGAACTGGTTCAGGCTTGTATCCTTGACAAGACATTGATGTAAAACATGCTAAATCATCCCAGTCCCCCTGACCAATCTAAGACTCCACAAAAGAAGACCTAGGAGGCTAGACAATCTGAAAAGGGGATGTTGGTTGCACTAAATGAAGTGGTGCCAATAACTCTTTGTGTGTAGCCATACACTGCTCTACGTTTGGCAACCATTCTTGGTTTGGACATGTCCACTTTGTGTCTGAGAAAGCCAGACCTACATGTGTGTTCATCACACAAACCCACGGTTCATTACTCTGCAAAAGCACAAGCTTTCACAGAAGGTTTCCACTGACTCGGTAATCACTAACGGTTATCTGTATTAGCACCCACTCGCATTAAGATTTCGGCTGGCTCCGTAGAAATGTCTCCACGTGCTGACGGCTTTATCCACTGGCTAAACAATGGCTAACAATGCCAACCCAGCAGTGAATGCTGCCCTTTATCAGCAGGACAAGATGCACGAGGTAGATTACATAGATCCATGCAAGTAATGTCAGCCTGGTATTTGAAGTTAGTAAACAGAAGTTTTAATTCATTGTTCTGGTGTATCGGTTCGTCCTACAGGTACAAAAAATAGCATGTAAGGAAAGTGTATTGTTAACCAGTTAATACTGTATTGTTTTGGAATGTCATTGTCAATGTCAGTGACAACCTGTTATGAGAATCTTTACTGCTGGTTACCGTAATGCTGCGTAATACCTTTTGTAAGTGTACTATGTTATTTTCGGTGACTCAGGGTGATGGTATATCTCAAACTACAGGCCATGTTTGGTGGCTAGTTTATTAGAAAAACATACTGAATGTGAGTTAGACGTTAGCTCGAACACCTTGTCACATTTTACATCCTTAATGAGTGTAAATATGAGTGCTATGTGTGAGTATAAATACTTTTAACATTTCTACATAACTTGTACATAATACACTATTGAAAAACATGTTAATTGAAGAAAACCAGCGTCCCAGAGAAAACCATAAAGGGGTGTCGGAAGACATCACAAAGTTCTCACAGACGGTGACTGGAAGCTAAGTTCAAGCTAGGTCCTTAATGTATGTATGTTTTCTGCATTTCAAATAATTTAAAAACGTATATAAAATGTAAATAGTGTCAAATATTAGTGAGCGTTTTAATTTTTTACAAATTTTACTTTTGCATACTTGAGCATACCAATTTTGACCACAGGGTGGTGCTGTTTCCACTTCTAACCAACAAACCCTGACCTCTACCATACCACAAAACCCTAAGTCCAGTTAGTCTGTGGCAAAACAGTCTTCATTAATTTATTAATTACTCTTCAAAAGCTTTATGAAACCTAAAACATAATAATAATAATAATCGGTATAATCTTATTAATTTTTGTGCAATAGAAGTACATGATTTAAGTAGTTTATTATTAACATTTGTTAAACATGTTAAACCGTTGATGTCACATACAGCACTGCTAATTGCATTACAACATATCTAAGCATATATATGTATGTATGTATGTATTAAAAAATATATATGTAGTATGGGCATGTGTATAGAATTAAATGAAATTATAATTAAACAATTGTAATACATGTTACATTTAAATTTAACTTGTTTTTCTGTATAAGTAGTTGTCAGGCCCTTAGAGAAACGCAGCATGCCTGACACTTTTAGGTAGATTAAAATCTTTCAACTTGGAAATAAAGGATCTCAGTGGCTTTTTATTCCTTCCAGACTCATATATCAACACTTTTTCCCTTTTAGCTCCTCTGATTTCCCTAGATTGTTACAGTCTTCCTGTAGAAACTTTAAAGTGGCTTAATTGTGGCATTTTTATATGCCTAGATCATTAATGACATTAACATTTTGGGAGAAACAAGTGAGATTATGTGTACCTATAATACTGTATATAAAATAATTATTATACTGTATAAAACTATACAACATTAAATGATTGTACTGTATAAATAAATATGTGCTGTAAATACAAATAAATAAAATCAACATTTGAAAGTATAGAAGCCACTGTTTTATTATTATTATTATTATTATTATTATTATTAATATTATTTGTAGTAGTTTTTAATTTTCAATTCCTTCCTTTGGGCGCAAGGCAGGGATACAGGACATGGCACCATTCTATTGCAAGGTAATAATACATTACTGTACAGTATATGGTTTATTAATAAAATATAATTGAAATTACACATGATTACAAAATTAAAAACACACTGGCATGGCATCACACACACAGACACGCACACTTACTCACCCGCTCACTCACATTTAGGGAATTTAAAAGAAGCCAATCATCAAAATTGCACCTGATGAAAATCTATGCACTATTTTTGTTCCTTAAAAAGGTCAGAAGTGTGAATAAGATCATGATGTGTTTCTGTAGCTAAATAAAGATTTTAGTTAATTGTATGTAATTATTTAGATAATGTAGATAATTTAGTTATTTTAATAATGACATGTTGCACTGAGTGGTTTTAATGTCAAGCTGGTACAGAGCATCATGTTCCCACTCTGTTTATCAATTAAACCTAATGCTGTAATGAGCACACAGATAAAATGATGCAGCGGAAATACAATGCAAGTGTGTGTGTGTGTGTGTGTGTGTGTGTGTGTGTGTTGCAAGCATAAACCAAACCCATGTGTATCAACACAGAGAGTATTAAACATTTCTCGTGAGTCCTAAGGTTTTTTTAATTTGTTATTTCTATGCTCAGCTCCTCTTTAACCTGAGCGTGAGTTTACATGAAGTAGTCGTGGCTGCTTTGCTGCTGCTGCTCTCCACTGCTTCAGTCAGATCTAAGAGAAAATTAACCATTACAATCATTCACTTCTTTGATGTGAATTAGAACGGCTTCCTCTCTTCTCAGTGTTGAAACTGTGAATACCCACGGGGCTCCGCTACGTGCCATGGCCCATGGACGAGACGAGCTGGAGACGGGCCACATACCGCTCTTATACACACAGCCTCCAGCACTGCCAACTTTGTAATCATATGCCCAGAATTCTCTCCAGAATCTCATATAGAATAAAATATAATTAATTGAAGTAAACCTGACCCCAAACTACGGCTCCAGTGACCAATAGTGCACTATATTGACAAAAGTATTGGGACAAGGTGGTATTGGAAAACCACCTTGACCAACTTGATTGTATTTTGTTAATAATAAGTTGGGACAGGGGCAAAATTAGACTGCAGAGTTCATTGAATATTCAATTTAAACTATTTAGAAACATTTCACAATATTTGTCAACGCAAGATTACAATTTAGATACGTCTTTTACCATCTACTGTTCATAATATTATCAAAAATTCAGAAAGTCTTGGGCAAATCTCAGTCCTTAAATGACACTGTATGAAAAACCGTCATGCTACTTTGATATATACAGTGTATCACAAAAGTGAGTACACCCCTCACATTTCTGCAAATATTTCATTATATCTTTTCATGGGACAACACTATAGACATGAAACTTGGATATAACTTAGAGTAGTCAGTGTACAACTTGTATAGCAGTGTAGATTTACTGTCTTCTGAAAATAACTCAACACACAGCCATTAATGTCTAAATGGCTGGCAACATAAGTGAGTACACCCCACAGTGAACATGTCCAAATTGTGCCCAAATGTGTCGTTGTCCCTCCCTGGTGTCATGTGTCAAGGTCCCAGGTGTAAATGGGGAGCAGGGCTGTTAAATTTGGTGTTTTGGGTACAATTCTCTCATACTGGCCACTGGATATACAACATGGCACCTCATGGCAAAGAACTCTCTGAGGATGTGAGAAATAGAATTGTTGCTCTCCACAAAGATGGCCTGGGCTATAAGAAGATTGCTAACACCCTGAAACTGAGCTACAGCATGGTGGCCAAGGTCATACAGCGGTTTTCCAGGACAGGTTCCACTCGGAACAGGCTTCGCCAGGGTCGACCAAAGAAGTTGAGTCCACGTGTTCGGCGTCATATCCAGAGGTTGGCTTTAAAAGATAGACACATGAGTGCTGCCAGCATTACTGCAGAGGTTGAAGACGTGGGAGGTCAGCCTGTCAGTGCTCAGACCATACGCCGCACACTGCATCAACTCGGTCTGCATGGTCGTCATCCCAGAAGGAAGCTGACGCACAAGAAAGCCCGCAAACAGTTTGCTGAAGACAAGCAGTCCAAGAACATGGATTACTGGAATGCCCTGTGGTCTGACGAGACCAAGATAAACTTGTTTGGCTCAGATGGTGTCCAGCATGTGTGGCGGCGCCCTGGTGAGAAGTACCAAGACAACTGTATCTTGCCTACAGTCAAGCATGGTGGTGGTAGCATCATAGTCTTGGGCTGCATGAGTGTTGCTGGCACTGGGGAGCTGCAGTTCATTGAGGGAAACATGAATTCCAACATGTACTGTGACATTCGGAAACAGAGCATGATCCCCTCCCTTCGAAAACTGGGCCTCATGGCAGTTTTCCAACACGATAACGACCCCAAACACAACCTCTAAGATGACAACTGCCTTGCTGAGGAAGCTGAAGGTAAAGGTGATGGACTAAACCCAATTGAGCACCTGTGGCGCATCCTCAAGTGGAAGGTGGAGGAGTTCAAGGTGTCTAACATCCACCAGCTCCGTGATGTCATCATGGAGGAGTGGAAGAGGATTCCAGTAGCAACCTGTGCAGCTCTGGTGAATTCCATGCCCAGGAGGGTTAAGGCAGTGCTGGATAATAATGGTGGTCACACAAAATATTGACACTTTGGGCACAATTTGGACATGTTCACTGTGGGGTGTACTCACTTATGTTGCCAGCCATTTAGACATTAATGGCTGTGTGTTGAGTTATTTTCAGAAGACAGTAAATCTACACTGCTATACAAGCTGTACACTGACTACTCTAAGTTATATCCAAGTTTTAGTTCTATAGTGTTGTCCCATGAAAAGATATAATAAAATATTTGCAGAAATGTGAGGGGTGTACTCACTTTTGTGATACACTGTATGTCAAAGTGTGCGTGGCATGGGTAAGTTAATTATGTGTGAAGGTACTGAGGTGCGCAGGCGTGTATTGGAATTTTGACATATGATGCTATCACGGTGATGTCTGCGAGTGATAATGCTAGGCTTTATGTTGATCATGCTACATCATAGACACAGAGTGCTTGTGCTTGAGATCCATCTACTGTAGTTTAGGCATATTGATGGAAAAAAGTGTGTAATCACTCTGTTTATAATAGAATTCTGCTGTACTACAGCAGAAATAAAAAAGTAGATAAAGAAAAGCTTTGGAATCTTGGGTCTCCATCATTTGTTCCATCACGTCGTAATCTAGGTAGTGTCTAAGTAGTGCGTCTAAATAATCTGCCTTACCTGTCTTATTATTAGAATCCTCTCTTCTTGGGCAGCTGCCCAGGTAGGCAGTAGGCAGCAAGGCAGCTCACTAGGTTTTCCGGACAGACCCCTAGACTTACTGTTACTCCTGGTACTGTAGGATATGCTACATAATAATAATAATAATAATACATTTTATTTATATAGCGCTTTTCAAGATACTCAAAGACGCTTTACATAAGACAAATAATCAAAACAAATACGTACATACACCATACAAATCAAATCATAGTACAAAATCAAAATAGTACATCAACATCAAGAATAATTAAGATAAAAACAAAGAGAGCAGCATAAGACAGTTCATTAAAAATTAGCTAAATTATGAGAGAGAACAACAAATATAGAACAATTTCTTAAATACATAATTGTAATAGCAAGCCAAATATATGAAGCTGTCCATATTATAAGTGCTATTTTACTCGAGCCTGCAGGTTACACATGACACGTTATGTACTCACTCAAGTCCAGGTTGAGGGTGTTCTCACTGACTAGTCTTAACACACACCTAGCCACAAACTGACTTACAAAAACTGTGCAGTAGATAGTGTTGGGCTCTTCACTGACCTGGCTAAAATTCTTACCTTTAGTCCTGCACAACCTTCCCAAATCAATGTACTGTAGGTCTCCTAGGAGTGCTTTGGTTTCCTCCACAAAAACATGCCAGCAGGTGGATCAGCCTGGGTCACTCTTGACCCTATGTTTAAGTTAGTTTAAACAAGTGTGTGAGTGATACCTGGTCAGTCATCTATGCAAGGGTGTTTCTGCCTAATTCTGACTACAAATGTGGAAAAAATTTAAGAAACAAACAAACCACTGAACAAATGACTGAACAAACACATTACAGGTGTGTTAGAAGAGGTTTTTCATATAGGAATGTAGGTAGGACTTTTCACAGCTGATCATTTGTAGTGATGAACTGCTTTTCAACAGTTGTACCCAATTTTCCCACACATTATAAATAAGAGCTTATAAGCCATCAATGTTGCGTGTTAATTGAACTTGCTCATGAATGTGAATGAGTAAGCGTGTGTGTATGTGTGGTGTCCTTTGATGTACTGATACCCTGTCCAGGGTGTGTTTCTGCTTGCCCAGTGTTGCCAAGATACAAACTAGAACAGTTAGAACAGGTATGATGAATGAACGAATGCTGTTTAGCAAAAAACACTGTAAAGAATGAAGCTGTAAGTATAACAGTGTTTTTTTTTATTGGTTAGATAATTGATTTAAAATACAGGTATCTTATTGGTTTCCATAGCTACAGCTTTATACAGCGGTTGGGAAATATCTTTGAGGACTGCTCATGGACTTCTGACATCACACAATTATGAGTCATTTTGACCAAGCTGGTTTCAGGTGCCCCGCCAACACTATTGCTATATTTGTATTATGAATGACTGTGCCACCCATGTAAAATTAAAAACAGGCCACAAGAAGAAGAAGGCAAGAAGAAGGCATGTCTAAATTCTTGGATACCTTAAAATGCTGCCTACTGAGGTGCCTTAATTATAAGCAATAATCTGACTAAATAAGAAGGGAGCAGCTGATGCCTCCTCAGCGGTGAGGGCAATCCCAGCATTCAGTGCGGCACAACTTTCAGAGTTCTTTGAAAGTAAATTCTCATTGATTTTAATTTGTATAAAGGTATAATTACACAGGTGTCATTTATTTGCAAATTCGGGCTTGCACTGATGTCACATGTTACTAAGTAACACGTTACTCTAATCTGACCACATTTTTCAGTAACAAGCAATCTAACGAGTTACTATTTCCAATCCAGTAATCAGATTAAAGTTACTTATCCAAGTTACTGTGCGTTACTATTTTTGCAACTTGGGGAGTGACGTCTGCGTCCGAAATCGCATAGTATGCACTAGATTGGAGGAAGTATGCACTACTCGGCCGGTAAAAAAGTACATACTTTCACTAATAAAGTAACTTGTAATCTAACTTAGTTACTTTTAAAATCAAGTAATCAATAAAGTAACTTAGTTACTTTTTAAAGGTAACTATGCCATCACTGCGGGCTTGTCAGTGACAATTTAACTGTTTTCGATACACAGAGGGAGATGTTAGCTGGCATGCTAGCGGGTTGTGCCGCTTTAGACCATTGGTTTGAATGGCCAGAGGCTAACTGTGTTAGCTTAGTAAGCTACAACTGTGGTGACGTAAGTAGTGTGTCTAAATAATTTGCCTTATGAGTTCAATGTCTTATTAGAATCCTCTCTACTTAGGCAGCTGCTTAGGTAGGCAGCAAGGCAGCTCACTAGGTTTTTAGACAGACCCCTACACTCCATGTCACAGTTTAAAATATTAATTAAATCATGTTACTCCTTGTAGCTGTCTATAATATAAGTGCTATTTTACTCAGGTTACACATGACAGGTTCTACAGTCACTCAAGTCCATGTGCGTTCTCACTGACTAGTCTTAACACACACCCAGCCACACCCACATCTACACACACTAAGACTATGTAAAGCACGGGTTTAAATGGTCCTTAACTGTTTACAAAATGTTTTGGCACCCAGCCCATGGTTACACTTTCCAAATGAATGTTCCAGTCTGTCTCTGTTTTTAGTTTACTGGGGATTACCTTATGGCACTGAATTTGTGTGCACACCATGGCACGGTTATTACTTGCCATGTTGTGTGTTTATCTTAGTACATTGTTTGCATGCCAACCTGCCAGTCATTTAATAAGCGGTAATATAGAGTAAATGTTTATATTAAAGAAGTGTTACAGCTGTATGTTTGCTGTATTGTACTGAGCTGAGCTTATCTGATGTCCATCAAATAATGAGAATTTCATTAGATTAGTCATTTCACTTTTTAGATCTGTTTTTACTTGATTAAGATCTACATCCAAACATGTTCTTCTGGCAGTTCTTCCAAATAGCATACCGAGAAGTAGTCCATACTAGCATGAGTGCATTTTAAAACACATATATTGGTATCCAGTTAGCTTTTTTTTTACCATTAAAACAGTATTTTCAGCTTAGACTCTGACCTAGATAAATGCTCATGAGCTTTGACTACAAAAATACAACCGCATTTAATTATTTGCAATTATTTGCATAACCTTTTTTTTTTACCTATTGCTGTTGTGAAAGTGCAATTGTAACCTTTCCTCATTGATATAACACTTTACCTACTGAACAGTCTGGGATCTTTCTTGCTGTTTACTGTGTTTCAAAATGTGCCACATGTTTTTAATGAAACGCAGGTCTGGACTGCAGACAGACCAGTCTAGCATATGTACTCTATTGCTATGAAACACTGTTATAACAGGTCATGCCACAGAAAGACTTAATGTGTAACTCACAGCATTTATTGTGTCTTCAAAGATGGCGCCAACCATTGGCACTAACAAACCAGCCATGCCATGATAACAATTGACATGGTAGTTTTTGTCTTTGTCCCACAGAGAATGATGATTTAATTGGTGGAACTGCCAAACCAAAGCACACATTGCCACTTTCCACAGTGTATTTCAGATGAGCTTAAACTTACAGACGTCGACGGCATTTCTGGCAATGGTAATGTATGGTTTTTTGTTTTGCCTAGTAGTCTTAAGGCATTGAGGAGATTGAATGAGGGATTAAGCATCACAGACATTTAATATTGCTTTCTGGCCTTGCCCTTAATGCACAGAGATATCTCCATAATCTCTAAATTTTCTAATAATATTATGGACTGTAGATGGTCTATGCATGGATAGCATTGCTCCTAAAATTTGCTTACACAGCTTTTTTTTTTTTACAAAGCAGTGAATTTCAACCCATCCTAGCTATATCCTTACAAAATCACCTGTTGTAAATTCTAATTATTATTATTATTATTTAACGTTGTTTCTGGTCCTAATTTCCACTGTCCCTACTTTTTTTAGAATGTGTTGTAGGCATCAAAGTAGAAATCAGTTATTTTTGTTGTTTGCAGTTAAATCCATGTAAAACACAGTTCACAAATCACTGCTTTCTGTTTTTATTTGCATTTTACATCTATCCAACTTTTTTAGAATTGGAATGAACTGGGTTTGTACATAGGTGCCGAATCTCTGACGGTATCTCCCATGCAGTGCACGCATGGTGCAGACACTTATTTATTTATTTTATTATTTTTTTTCTATTGTTTTCTATCATGTGGTTGGGAAACTTGATAAAATAATAAAATGCCACAATATAAGTAGCCTTGATGGGTGAAGAATTTATTGTCTACCTTGCTTGTCCAAATTGATGTCCAAATGTTGATAAGTTGCTTGCATAATCACGTCATGTAACATGTATCTACATGGTCTAGTGAATATATAAAGCAAATTGGAAGCCGTATTGGATTTTTATTTGTGTACAGTGAGTAGTCAAAGCTACATATAAGTAATCCAAAGTAAAGAGATAAAAATAAAAACATAATTTAAAATAATATGATATTTCCTTGTTGAAGCATTACTCCTGCTGCTTACAATCACATAATGTGTGGTGATGATTAATGTTTATGCTGTTTGTGCAGTATACATTTCACCGTGCATTTTTTTCCAACATGCATCCATCATAACCCTAATTGTAGCTTTCTGAACATTGTGTTTGTGCATGTTCTGTGCAGGTAAACTGGCGGCGCTTTGAAAACTAGGCACGGCTGCTTTCATGCAGAAGATTGACTGAAAGATTAAGTTGTGAATTAATCTTCTATTTACAGTCTGAATCACTTTGCTGTGACATGATGAGATCTTATCAGCTTTACAGAACATGTAGTCTGCATCTGTTTGGAACATAATTAGCAGCAAAACAGTACATTTTATTTACCATTAAATCTACAAACGTTCTTCAAAGGTGGATGAAGTTTGTATCAAGACAACATAGGCCTGGCTGCTCCTGGCCAAAACTAAATCAGTAAACAGATTTAATTTTAACATAAAAAGTCAGTGAAAAAAATACTGAATATTTTCAGTGAAGCATATTTGCTTCTTAAAATATCAGCTAAACGTTTAAGAATTTAAGAATAACAATTAAAATTCAACTCCCCAAAGAAAATAAGGATTTTTTTAACTCTTTTCTGCAGAGCTAGATTTTGTTTCAAACGAATCATAATCAGCTGAATGATTTAACAAATAAACAAAGAAAATAAATGTATATGTATTTTAGAGTAGCAGGATATTTTGATAGTACTGCCATCTCACAATTATTCAACCCTGCATAATATTGCTGGTCGTAAGACCTAAAGTTGGGTTACAACATGATTAACCCATTGGGAACTCAATAACCACCTTCAGCTCTGATGTGTTATTTAAACACCACCCGGAGATTCAAGTGTTCGAGGTGTGTTTCAAACATGGTGAAAACTAAGGAGCTGCTCACAAAAGCTAAGAGAGATCTGAAGAGATCATTTAATTTGATTGCACCAAATGGGTGATGGGTATAAGCAGATTTCCAAGACCTTGAACATTCCTAGAGACACCATTGGATGTGAGGCGCAACTCTAAGCTTCTTGGCTGTGGGAGAACACCCAACATTTTACAGTTACAACCATAGTAACTGTATAAAAAATCACATAATAAACAAGGACTTCATGACCGGACACAATGATGGACACCACTCTTGACCAATAAGCACAAGAAGAATCGACTAGAATAGGAATTCTGGGACACATTTCTATAAAGTGGCAAATCAAAACTGGAACTGTTTGGCCAAATGGATCAGTGGTTTGTCTGGCTCAAGAAAGTTGAAGCTTATGACCAGAAGAATGCAGGTGGGTCAGTAATGTTGTGGGGATGCTTTTCTGATGCAGGAACTGCAACTTTTTTTGCTTCCTCATTACCTTCCATATTATAAGCCTAACATAATGTTAAAAACTCATACTTGTGGTTCCATGATCTTGTTTAAGGTGTTTAATGTTTGGTGTTTGTTATTGTAAGCATTTACAGAACTCATCCACTGCAGACATCTATATTGTGGTGTTATGCAGCCATATTCTAGACCTTTCGCACCTACATGCCATGAGCCACACATGTAGGTTTACAGTTATTACAGTTGCCTTGTCTTTTGCAAAAAAGTTAACATTTAGAGACCAATCAAAGAAGTAGACAGTAGTAAGGACGAGGAATAACTCATCGCTCTCCACCCTTCTCTACAGTGCTCCAACTTGCTTTCCAACAGTTTTTTCTGGTGCTGGACAAATAATCACAGAGTAAATTGAACCATCAGGGTGAGGTTCTGCATGCATGAATCATAGCTGCACTGTGAACGTGAGCTGTACGAAGAAAAATGTTGGCATGAGTGAAGTAATAATGGTTAAAACATTTTTCACAGAGTTTGGATTTGTGGCAGCAAAATGGGTCAGGGTTGTAAATTAAAAATAGTCTGTGATGTACAGGAATCCATCCAGACAGCCAATCATAGTGGGTAGAACCTCACCACTTTGGGTTCGAATATCGGCTCTGCCATGCAGCCACTGTTGGTCCCTTGAGCAAGGCACTTAAACCTCTCGGCTCCAGGGCAATAAAGGCTTATCATTATTCATGGGTCTGTCTTAAAACCTAGTGAGCTCTCTACATAGATGCATTTTATGCCATCCTACGTGCCCCAGAGAAGACGGCTGTCCAAATTCTTAGATCTCTTAAAATGCTGCCTGCTAAGGTGCCTTATTTCAAAGCTATTAACTGACTGAATGACGAGGGAGCATCCTAGCGGTAAAGGCAATCCCAGAATTCAATGTGGCACAACTTTTCTGAGAAAAATTCCAATTATGGCAGACGAATGGCGCAATTAACGGAGTTCTTTCCGAATGTAAATAAATTCTGATTGATTTTTAATTTGTATAAAGGTGTGATTTTACAAGTGTCATTTATTTGCAAATTCAGGCTCGTCAGTGACAGTTTAACCATTTTTGGTACACAGAGGGAGATGTTAACTTGAATGCTAGCGGGTTGTGCTGCCTCAGCCTACTGGTTTGTCTGGCCTGTCTAAGTAGTGCGTCTAAATAATCTGTTTTTTAAATTTGATGTCATATTACAATCCTTTTTACTGAGGCAGCTGCCTAGGTAGGCAGTAGGCAACAGGCAGCTCACTAGGTTTTCAGACAGACCCTATATGTAGGCACCTGACTGGGCCGATAGCATCACTGTGGGTTTAAACCCTGGATCCCTGCGGTAGTGGGTTACCACTGTGCCACTTAAATGCCACCTTAAGCTAATGAGTCACGTTTAATGATTTAAAGTATTTGGTAAGTTCATATATAATGAATAAATTGAGCCGTTGGTCCTGTGACAACTACATAACAGTTTAAAACCCTACTCTTCATCAACTAGGAGTTTTAACACCAGGTTTTAGGATGAGGGTTAATCAAATGACTAGATTATATAGGTGAAAAAAGAATGTATCATAAAACCAAGCATTAATTTAAGGAATTACTTCCCTTTAGCCAACTGTGCTAAGTAGAACCTAATTTAAGGATTTTTTTTACAATATGCAACCCTGATCAAAAATCTTAGCTATTTCTAGAAAAGACAAAATAATTAATGGCAGTAGTTAATTTTTTAATTATTATTTTGCATCCATATATTAATATCACACAGTATTTTTGACCATCTGATGAACTATTTTAATCATTACCAGCTCCCACTGGTGCACACAGACATTTCCCCATATAACCAGTCCTTTATGTGTTCCTTAGCGGTTTCAACACCTTGAACCTTTTATAATTTGTACATAACACGGCAAACAGGCCAAAAGCAGCCCATTGGTAAATGAACGCTCTCACAGACCCTTGTGCGTGGGCTAAAACCAGCGTCGTTCTTAATTGTTTTTAATGGGCTCTGGCCCATGATACGCTTCCTCTGCGCACACTAGAGGAACCAGGAAGCGTCCGGTAGCCGAGTCTCCATCAGTTAATTTACTGATTATTAACTGAGCCACGTCAGGGGGCCTGTTAGCCTGTCACGGCCTGAACCTCAGCACCGTCCGCCAGTTTCCACGGCTCCACTTTGGTAAAACAGAGGGCAGCCGGGTTTTCCCCTGATTTCCACGCTGAGCTTTCCCACGTGGAGGGCTATTTGATGTGTAGGCTACCGGAGCTATGGTAGAGGTGAAGCAGCGGAGGTGGTAAAGGGAATTGTTAAAAGGCCGTAGAGGGATGGCATGGATGGTTGATTTTTAACCGCAAGAAATCTGCAGTCATTGGTTGGCACGTCAATCTGTTCTGTGGGTTGGTAAATACAGCGGTGTTTACTCTTTATCACTGAATATTGATAGGATAAATTTTCATGTACAGATGTTACGGAAACTGGTGGTACTGTAAATTGTAATCATTTATTATTTTGTTTATTTAATTAGATTTTTTGACAGTAAGTTCAGATTCTTAAGATAAATATATGACTAAAAAAGCAAAACTGATACAAACAAACACACAAGAACACGTGTTTTGGTCAAATGTGTTGATTTTATTGCTTTTTCATGCAGTCTTAAAGTGTACACTGTATGGCCACAAGTATTTGGACATCTTACCATGAGCTTGTTGGACATCCTAAAAAAACAAAGGTATTAAAATGGAGTGATTTCTATGTCATCTTTTCAGCTATAACAACAGCCACTCTTCTTTAAATTAGGTCTGTGGGAATTTGTGCCCATTCAGTCAAAAGAGCATTTGTATAGCTGGGCACTGATGCTGGTCAAAAAGGCGTCCATTGATGTTCCGGTTTATTTCAAAGCTGTTCAGTGAGGGTTGAAGTCAGGTCTCTGTGCAGGCCACTGGAGTTTCTTTAACCCTAAACATCCCTAAACAGTCACTGCTAAGTTGAAAGCATATAATTCCCTTTACATATTTGATTTACTACATCTGTTCACTATTTCGAAGAGGTGTCCCAATACTTTTGTTATAAATCCATGCCTTTAAATATAGATTCCAGGCCTTATGTATTTGTGTCGCAGAAAAAAATAATAAGAAATAAACAAATTTTTGCACCCAGGTGGCACAGTGGGATATTCCGCTAGCACACCAGTGCTGAGATTCTGAACTCCTCAGTTTGAAACTCAGCGTTGCCACTGGCCGACTGGGTGGAATCTATCAGGCATAATTGGCAGTGCCTGCAGCAGACACTAATTGGCTACCGTGTCTGCTAGGGCGGGATGACCGGACTATGTGGGTGGGGTCTTCTAACACTGTGCAAGGACCTTTATTAGCACATAGAGTCGCTAAGGACTGTGCACGGGTCGGAGGAGGCGTGAGCAGGAAATATACCTTCCTTGAATGCAATCAGGGATCCCCCAGCAGCAGAAGACAAATTGACTAGGCTAAATCGAGAGAAAAAATGGGGAAAATGCATAAATAAATTTTAATTTAATTAGTTAAAAACTAATTTTATCAGGTGCATAAATACCAAATGAGCTTGTACAGGAATGCCCCCTTGTGGAGGCTTTATGTTACATCTAGTTAACCATAGTGGAACCAGATTGCCACTATTTTTATTAATTAATATATTTAGTTTTGTGTTTTGCTTTGATGCATTGTTTGTGTTGCCTGGGTCGCTGTAAAAATTATGGACAAAATGTGGTGGGTTCCCTAAAAAAAAAACTCTGTATGTTTGTACCATGACAATCTGTGCCTATTAACAAATTTTTCATTACGTAAATTGCATTAAACATGCAAGTTTTCTTCCAAATTTCATTATTATGGTAAGAGACATTAATCACATAAAGTTGGATAGATGAATCAGTAAAATGATCACAAATCTTACATAATATCAAAAGAAGGAGTGTATACAAATTTGCAATAGTTTTCTATATGTGCATCAAAGAGAGAAATAAAAAAACCTCTCCCAAAACTTGCTGCACGTGTACAAACAATCGGAAATCACAGGCGTTTCCCCAAGATGCTCTTTACATCCCACAGGTGTGTGGACATGGTTGGACCGACTCCTGCTAGAGCGGTCTAACTGGATTAAGGTTTGGTGACTGGACATGTCATTCCATGTCATTCCAGTCAGTATTCTTCACAGTTCAAAGGTTTGTTTGAGCTCATTGACAACCAATTGTACCATAAAACCTTCAATAAAACATTTAGAACAGAAGACAGACATACAGCGTGTATACAGAGGTGTCAAAATGTTTTCAGAAAACA
Source organism: Trichomycterus rosablanca (assembly GCF_030014385.1). Lineage (NCBI taxonomy): Eukaryota > Metazoa > Chordata > Actinopteri > Siluriformes > Trichomycteridae > Trichomycterus > Trichomycterus rosablanca. Next base: position 6,364,558 of record NC_085991.1, read on the forward strand.
AGGATCAGAGACGAAAAGACCATCCAAATGGATTGTTATCAGCAAACTGTCATTATATGTCATTGTGTGAGGTGCATCAGTGCCCACAGCATGGGTGACTTGTGTATCTCTGAAGATACCATTGACCTGAAGGTGTCCATGGTTATTTCATCAAGACAATACCAAGTCTCATTCTGCACGTGCTACCAAAATGTGGCTTTGTAGACACAGAGTGCATGTGCTTGACTGGCCTGCCTGCAGTCCAGATCTGTCTCCTATTAAAATGTGTGGCACATCGTTAAAAAACAGTTGTATCAAGAAAGAATGAACAAACTATTAAAAAGTATAAGAGGGAAGACGATTCCGAGTGGTGAACGTGCCTCTGTCCCGAGGAGTGTCCTGCAGGTATCAAAGCTTTCGAAGAAAAGGTTTCTGGTGAACCTACAATGGTGTTACACAGTAGGACAAATATTAACAATACAAACACAGTTTATTTCTAAATAGTTAAAAATAAACAGATTTGACATACACCAATCAGGCATAACATTAAAACCACCTCCTTGTTTCTACATTTACTGTCCATGTTATCAGCTCCACTTACCATATAGAAGCACTTTGTAGTTCTACAATTACTGATTGTTGTTCATCTATTTCTCTACATACTTTTTAGCCTGCTTTCACCCTGTTCTTCAATGGTCAGAACCCCCACAGGACCACCACAGAGCAGGTATTATTTGGGTGGTGGATCATTCTCAGCACTGCAGTGACAATGACATGGTGGTGGTGTGTTAGTGTGTGTTGTGCTGGTATGAGTGGATCAGACACAGAGACATGAGCGATCGTCTCTGACTTTACATCTACAAGGTGGACCAACTAGGTAGGAGTGTCTAATAGAGTTTTTAAATACCATGTCCACTCTATTAGACACTCCTACCTAGTTGGTCCACCTTGTAGATGTAAAGTCAGAGACGATCGCTCATCTATTGCTGCTGTTTGAGTTGGTCATCTTTTAGACCTTCATCAGTGGTCACAGGACGCTGCCCACGGGGCGCGGTTGGCTGGATATTTTTGGTTGGTGGACTATTTTCACTCATCAGCGCTGCTGTGTCTTATCCACTCATACCAGCACGACACCCACTAACTAACACACCACCACCATGTCAGTGTCACTGCAGTGCTGAGAATGATCCACCACCTAAATAATACCTGCTCTGTAGTGGTCCTGTGGGGGTCCTGACTATTGAAGAACAGCTTGAAAGGGGGCTAACAAAGCATGCAGAGAAAAAGATGGACTACTGTCAGTAATTGTAGAACTACAAAGTGCTTCTATATGGTAAGTGGAGCTGATAAAATGGACAGTGAGTGTAGAAACAAGGAGGTGGTTTTAATGTTATGCCTGGTCGGTGGCTATGTCTGTATAGCTAAAAAATTATCTGTCCATCTGAAATTACCTGAATAAAACATAAATTGAATTGACAGCTGCTCAGGCCTACCTACTATTGCTTTAATTCCAATGCAGCATCACACTCTGTTTAGGTCACATAGTGACTTTAAATGTACGAATAATGCGATGACTAGTATACAAAACAATTCGTAAAAGGGTGGGGTAGTGCTTTCCTATTTTTGGAAAGGAATTTGAGAATAATCAGAGGTCAGTGTCTAGAAGAGAGAGGTTCAGGCTTGGATAATACAGTATTTAGGTGGGGCTAGTACAAAGATGTGTTACTATTTAAAACACTATTAAAACATAACATATTATGTCCAGTACACACCTATATCAGCGCAAACGTACTGTGCATGTAATTACCGTCCATTACATTATTCTAGACTGGTACAAAAAAGAAACAAATAATAGTTTGTTTTAGTAAAAAACTCTTTGTTAGAGACATTTTTCTCACATGTATCACTGATCGCTTCTGGCTTTGCTTTCACACTTTGGGAGAGCTCTGCATTTCCTTCTTTCTAGAAGGCAATAATTCTGTTTAGCACCATCCTGCACTTGACCTGACCTACGCCGCAGGTCTTGCCTTCCTGTCTCACCCAGTGTCCCTTCTCTTGGTTTTACTTCCTTTGTTATTGCAAAGGAACACAGCACATTTTGTACAATTAAAATATTTATTTTTATTCAACACCCTTATCACTCTTGAAGAAGTACTTCCCGTCTTAATAACTGGTTGCAACACTGATTTAGCTGCAATAAATTAATGCAGATCTGCCTATCCAGAATTTTGCAGTTTAACCATGTTTCTTTTCAAATGTGGATTTTTTTTTATTTGGACACCTGACCATGAGCTTGCTGGACATCCCATTTAATAAACAAATGGTATTAAAATAGAGTGACCTCTATGTGATCTTTTCAGCTAGAACAACAGCCACTATTTGAGGAGGCTTCTCACAGGACTGAAGTACAGTATGTCTGTGGGAATTTGTGCCCATTTAGTGCACAAAGTGCATTTGTATGGCTGTTTCCGGTTCATTCCAAAGCTGTTTAGTAGGGCTGAGGTCAGGGCTCAGTGCAGACCACTGGTGTTTCCCTAAACCAAGCTTTTCTTTATGTATTTATAGAGCTTGCTTTGTGCACAGGAGCGCAGTATAATTTCCTATATATTAATGATTTATTACACTAGTTAGTACTTGTTGTTGCTGAAACACATGAATTCAATAATTAGAAGGGTAGGTAGTAGAAAACCCACTGTGACCCTGACCAAGACATAGCATTTAGGAATAAATCAGTTTAAAATTGTTAAAATTGATCTTGTCTGACTTCATGAGTTCCCATACTAGTCATTTATTATAAGAGGCATAAGCCACACACTGCATGCTACAGTGTCAGAACAATAACAAAATTAGCAACGGTTCTGACAGACATTTAAGTACAGTAGTATACAGTTTAAGATGAGTCACATTACAAATGTCAACATATTTTTACATATTAGCTATTATAAACTAATTTGTTAAGAAAATGATGTCACAAAGAGTATGTTTATCTAACATACAAGCTATCAGTTTAACCATTTATACAGCTAACAGCATTAGCAGTTTTGTAGCAGTTAGCTAGCCATTCTGTTATTAGCAATTGCAGCAGGTCATTAAAGTGCTTCTTATTGTGCTTATAGTTGGTTAGAAATGTACAGAGGGATTTAAAACACTCTATTTAACCATTTCTTATGGTTGGGACAGTTCAGTATAAGTGTCACTGCACAATATAAACCAAACATCTCTGCCCTTAATTTCCTTCAGAATTAATAAAGTATCTATCTATCTACAGTGTATCACAAAAGTGAGTACACCCCTCACATTTCTGCAAATATTTTATTATATCTTTTCATGGGACAACACTATAGAAATAAAACTTGGATATAACTTAGAGTAGTCAGTGTACAACTTGTATAGCAGTGTAGATTTACTGTCTTCTGAAAATAACTCAACACACAGCCATTAATGTCTAAATGGCTGGCAACATAAGTGAGTACACCCCACAGTGAACATGTCCAAATTGTGCCCAAAGTGTCAATATTTTGTGTGACCACCATTATTATCCAGCACTGCCTTAACCCTCCTGGGCATGGAATTCACCAGAGCTGCACAGGTTGCTACTGGAATCCTCTTCCACTCCTCCATGATGACATCACTGAGCTGGTGGATGTTAGACACCTTGAACTCCTCCACTGTCCACTTGAGGATGCGCCACAGGTGCTCAATTGGGTTTAGTCCATCACCTTTACCTTCAGCTTCCTCAGCAAGGCAGTTGTCATCTTGGAGGTTGTGTTTGGGGTCGTTATCCTGTTGGAAAACTGCCATGAGGCCGAGTTTTTGAAGGGAGGGGATCATGCTCTGTTTCAGAATGTCACAGTACATGTTGGAATTCATGTTTCCCTCAATGAACTGCAGCTCCCCAGTGCCAGCAACACTCATGCAGCCCAAGACCATGATGCTACCACCACCATGCTTGACTGTAGGCAAGATACAGTTGTCTTGGTACTTCTCACCAGGGCGCCGCCACACATGCTGGACACCATCTGAGCCAAACAAGTTTATCTTGGTCTCATCAGACCACAGGGCATTCCAGTAATCCATGTTCTTGGACTGCTTGTCTTCAGCAAACTGTTTGCTGGCTTTCTTGTGCGTCAGCTTCCTTCTGGGATGACGACCATGCAGACCGAGTTGATGCAGTGTGCGGCGTATGGTCTGAGCACTGACAGGCTGACCTCCCACGTCTTCAACCTCTGCAGCAATGCTGGCAGCACTCATGTGTCTATTTTTTAAAGCCAACCTCTGGATATGACGCCGAACACGTGGACTCAACTTCTTTGGTCGACCCTGGCGAAGCCTGTTCCGAGTGGAACCTGTCCTGGAAAACCGCTGTATGACCTTGGCCACCATGCTGTAGCTCAGTTTCAGGGTGTTAGCAATCTTCTTATAGCCCAGGCCATCTTTGTGGAGAGCAACAATTCTATTTCTCACATCCTCAGAGAGTTCTTTGCCATGAGGTGCCATGTTGAATATCCAGTGGCCAGTATGAGAGAATTGTACCCAAAACACCAAATTTAACAGCCCTGCTCCCCATTTACACCTGGGACCTTGACACATGACACCAGGGAGGGACAACGACACATTTGGGCACAATTTGGACATGTTCACTGTGGGGTGTACTCACTTATGTTGCCAGCTTTTTAGACATTAATGGCTGTGTGTTGAGTTATTTTCAGAAGACAGTAAATCTACACTGCTATACAAGCTGTACACTGACTACTCTAAGTTATATCCAAGTTTCATGTCTATAGTGTTGTCCCATGAAAAGATATAATGAAATATTTGCAGGAATGTGAGGGGTGTACTCACTTTTGTGATACACTGTATCTATCTATCTATCTATCTATCTATCTATCTATCTATCTATCTATCTATCTATCTATCTATCTATCTATCTATCTATCTATCTATCTATCTATCTCTGGTCAGTTTAGCATAGTAGCATAGAGTCAGGAAGATGGACAAGGTCTCTAATCAGGGACACTGTTGATGGTAGTAGGGTGTTGGCTGTACTTTAGTGATCTACGTCAAAGAACTGAGAGATCAGAATCTGGCCTGTATCACAGCAGGGGGCTCTTCGTTTTCAGGTCATAGTCAGTGCTGTAAAGCAAGTCTCCACAAGCAGAACAGACCTATTAATACTATTCAGTTCTTTTAGAAGCTACAAATGCTGGTTTATTAGCACATTTTATGGATTAGGGCTTGTTAAGGTATGTTTACCTTATTCTAAAAGAAGGGCGCTGTCCGAATCTAATGTCATGTGCTGAATTTAGAATAACACACTGCTATTAAGGGTTTGACAAGAATAAACCTTTTTTTATCATTTATGTCTCAATGTAGTCATTTCCGATTCCTGATTGTAGATCCACTACGAATTGCACAACCCTAATCTGAACAATGAGAGCCGGATCAACACACCCCTGTGACACGTGTCCAATCTGCGGTCACTTCTTATCACCTGCCAGTGTTGGGTTTTCCCATAACTGTGTCGCATATGGAGAGCCACGCTATGCTTCATCTAGCCAACCCTCCCAACTTGACCTTCCCTCCCTCAAACAGCCTGACCAGGTCTGTGGCTCTTCTGAGATTTGAACTGAGTGTAACGGTATGATAGTGCATTGTACCACTGCATCGCTTGGCCGCAACCTGCATAAATACTTTTATTTACAGTATAATAATGACATTATATATGTTAAAACGTATAGGAGATCACTTCTCTGTAATTACAAACACTACAAGCATTTTAATATGTCCATACAGACAGTCCTGAAACCTTACTGTATAAAAGCTGTACTGACATCTAACATACAGTGTATCACAAAAGTGAGTACACCCCTCACATTTCTGCAGATATTTAAGTATATCTTTTCATGGGACAACACTGACAAAATGACACTTTGACACAATGAAAAGTAGTCTGTGTGCAGCTTATATAACAGTGTAAATTTATTCTTCCCTCAAAATAACTCAATATACAGCCATTAATGTCTAAACCACCGGCAACAAAAGTGAGTACACCCCTTAGTGAAAGTTCCTGAAGTGTCAATATTTTGTGTGGCCACCATTATTTCCCAGAACTGCCTTAACTCTCCTGGGCATGGAGTTTACCAGAGCTTCACAGGTTGCCACTGGAATGCTTTTCCACTCCTCCATGACGACATCACGGAGCTGGCGGATATTCGAGACTTTGCGCTCCTCCACCTTCCGCTTGAGGATGCCCCAAAGATGTTCTATTGGGTTTAGGTCTGGAGACATGCTTGGCCAGTCCATCACCTTTACCCTCAGCCTCTTCAATAAAGCAGTGGTCGTCTTAGAGGTGTGTTTGGGGTCATTATCATGCTGGAACACTGCCCTGCGACCCAGTTTCCGGAGGGAGGGGATCATGCTCTGCTTCAGTATTTCACAGTACATATTGGAGTTCATGTGTCCCTCAATGAAATGTAACTCCCCAACACCTGCTGCACTCATGCAGCCCCAGACCATGGCATTCGCACCACCATGCTTGACTGTAGGCATGACACACTTATCTTTGTACTCCTCACCTGATTGCCGCCACACATGCTTGAGACCATCTGAACCAAACAAATGAATCTTGGTCTCATCAGACCATAGGACATGGTTCCAGTAATCCATGTCCTTTGTTGACATGTCTTCAGCAAACTGTTTGCGGGCTTTCTTGTGTAGAGACTTCAGAAGAGGCTTCCTTCTGGGGTGACAGCCATGCAGACCAATTTGATGTAGTGTGCGGCGTATGGTCTGAGCACTGACAGGCTGACCCCCCACCTTTTCAATCTCTGCAGCAATGCTGACAGCACTCCTGCGCCTATCTTTCAAAGACAGCAGTTGGATGTGACGCTGAGCACGTGCACTCAGCTTCTTTGGACGACCAACGCGAGGTCTGTTCTGAGTGGACCCTGCTCTTTTAAAACGCTGGATGATCTTGGCCACTGTGCTGCAGCTCAGTTTCAGGGTGTTGGCAATCTTCTTGTAGCCTTGGCCATCTTCATGTAGCGCAACAATTCGTCTTTTAAGATCCTCAGAGAGTTCTTTGCCATGAGGTGCCATGTTGGAACTTTCAGTGACCAGTATGAGAGAGTGTGAGAGCTGTACTACTAAATTGAACACACCTGCTCCCTATGCACACCTGAGACCTAGTAACACTAACGAGTCACATGACATTTTGGAGGGAAAATGACAAGCAGTGCTCAATTTGGACATTTAGGGGTGTAGTCTCTTAGGGGTGTACTCACTTTTGTTGCCGGTGGTTTAGACATTAATGGCTGTATATTGAGTTATTTTGAGGGAAGAATAAATTTACACTGTTATATAAGCTGCACACAGACTACTTTTCATTGTGTCAAAGTGTCATTTTGTCAGTGTTGTCCCATGAAAAGATATACTTAAATATCTGCAGAAATGTGAGGGGTGTACTCACTTTTGTGATACACTGTATATATATTAGGGCTGTCATTAATTAGCGCGATTAACGCATTAAAATTTTAATCGTGATTAAAAAAATGAATCGAGATTAAAATTTTTAATCAAACTTTTTTTATTGGGCTGTTTGTGACATTTGTGTCTCTGTGGTCATTTGCGCTGCTTTAACACAAATCGTGTAGCGATAACACAGCTCTTTTCCAGTTACAAATTACTCGAGCTGCTCCTGCTTCATATTGCGAAATATAGAATATTTTAAATAATGATTTTTGTTCTCAGAAAGCATGAGAAATCATCACTAGACAAAATTACAGTTATTAATTGACGCTTTAATATCATCTTTGATCAAAGCACAGATTTGTCTCAGGCGTCTGCGTGCACGGATACGCGTTACAGGCTAAATGGACTCTTTTACTCTTTATTGAAACTTTATTTCAAATTAATTTGGATGGAGTCCATGGACTAAACACGTCGTGTTGGCGGGGGGTGGGGCAGGTGCACTGGGACCCATGGCAGGAGGGGGGGATGTCCTCCACGACATGAACTCAACCAATCTCCTCACTGCCGCCACCCCCCCCCCCCCCCCCCCATTTGCTGCACTTACCAGGTCGTCATTATTATTGATTAAATTAAATTATTTTTGCTAAGTAAAATTTAAATAACTAAAACTGTGCATTAAAAATACCAGAGGCAGGAATTTTGACTTGAACTCTAAACTTCTGAGTGAGTACTTTTAATTTATTCTGATCAGCTATCAGCATATGCAATTTGTTGAGGGGGCCCAAATGTTTCTTTTGTACTGGGGCCCATGAGCTCCTAGATACGCCACTGGTGTTGCATCTAGAAATGGTTCATATTATGAGCACCTGTTTTCAGTGGCAGGGTTATGAACAGAAAAAGATCCTCACTTTTGTCAGATAAAGTGAACAGACTTGTCATTTTAAATAACTGGCTGAAAGATGGATAGCTGTTAACAACTCTATATAAACATTGGCTGGCTTTCTAAAAAATAATTGTATCATAATTCTATAAATTTTTTATTGGTAAACATGTTCTTGCAATAAAAAATTTGTATAACTGTTCAAATTGTGCTTTGGTATTTTTGCACACGATTAATTGCGATTAATCACGATTAATTTGGTTCTTTAATCTCGATTTAAAATTTTTATCGCGTGACAGCCCTAGGTGGACAGAATGTTGGGTGAGTCCTGAGCCTACCCAGATACACAGCACACAAGGTATGGATACACCGTTAAAAGGGTGCAGTACATAAATCATTACTCATCAATCCACTGACTCATTCACACTAAGGGGCAAGTTAGAGCAACCAGTACACCTACTGGATTGTTGTTTGGTAGTGGAAAAAAACTGCAGTAACTTGGGGGGAAACTGTAAAATCTACAGAAAACACAAGGACATAAAACGTGCAAAACTCAGAGATGTTAAACATAGGTGAGGACTGGTCCCTGTGGTACCCCAGACAATTAATATTAGAACATGAATACTATTAATATTATGTTTCATATATACATATGCACATGTACAGTACAATGAAATATTTTTGCACATATCACAGCTTGTTTGGTGCCTCTGGAGGTGATACAGGATGAAACATGAGTGACAGTGTTGTACTATCAAGTGGGGTTTTTTACTATTAAAAAATCCATTTTTTTTTCTCTTTTCCCACTGTATTTTGACATGTCTTATAAATCTGTTGACATGTAACATACTGCCATTAAAAACAGAATTATTATAATGTGCTACAAAGCTGAACACCAACACATACACTAAAGAACTGCTACACGTCAGCATCTGTTTTATGATTGGTCCATATATAAAGTGTTGCCTCAATACTTGTAGAGGTTTTTGGAACTGAATAAACACCGTGGCTAATTTAAGACTCTGATTCTATATTATTATGCATAATCTGGATACAGCTTCCTGCAGTACAAGACACGATGTGCTATAATTGATGGGATATATTGAAAGCATTCTTCTACAACCGCGCCCTGCAGCTGAACTGTCCAGGTCAGGACGGATGCTTATCACCTTCTCATAAGCCTTCAAGGCTTTTGTCCTTTTGTCATCTCTGACTACCTTCTTCTCCAGCTAAAGCCAATCTTTGTTTTTGATAAAGGCCTCAGGTAACCCTAAATGAATTCGGGTTTTAAAGAAAAGCCTTACGGCAGTCAGTGTCATATGCAGATTACTACTACAGTTAACTAGAGCTTTTTGCATCAGAAATGAATAATTCATCAAGTAATCACATTTACTGTGGCAATATTGTGGCAAAGCCAAAATTGGACCAGCCCCAAGCTACTGTACCTTAGAGAACTCATAAAACCTCAGTTTGTACCATGCAACCTTAGACAAGCATCAAGGATTTTTTCTGTACCAGCACCTAAGTGGTGGAACGAACTTCGAACCTCCCCTGTCCGTTAGAACCTCTGAGTCTCTCACTGTCTTCAAAAGACTATAAAGACCTTCATCACCTCTTTACTGAGCACAATGGCTGAGAACTAACATACACTTACTAATGTTCTACAGCATCTTCTAACAGGGTCTCAGCAGATTTGTATTATTGAACTGTTGTCTACTTAAACTAGAGTAAAGAAATGTTTACTGTGGAAGCACTTCTGTAAGACGCTCTGGATAAGAGCGTCTGCTAAATGCCAAAAATTTGCATGTAAAATTGCGAAATTGCGAAACCTAATAAAAGGATGTTCATCAAATGGGTGTCGAAAAGCAAACAGGGTTCTTGGAAACTGAAATGGTTTGGAAACCAAACAGGATTCTTATGTGGCTTTGCCATAGGGAACCTTTGGAGACACTCATAGCACCTTCCTTTGTATGTATGTCCTGACAGTCTTGGCATTTATTGATGTATCCAACTGTTTATTTGGATAAACAACTTTCTGGCTGATTGATTCAATTGTTGTTTTACTTTTCGTTTCAGTCAGACTAGATGCCTAAAAATTCTACCACCAACACAGTCCTAAATGTCCACTGTCATTTCCTGCACTGTACGTGTTATAGAGGGTGTAGGAAAAGTGTTAATGGAGAAAGAATAACCCATGCCAAGCCTAACACAGCCATAAAACGAACTTCATGATTCTCTAGGCGTTACAGTTTTCTTTATGTTCCTCATGAGATGTGGAATATTGCCAGGGTAGCTATATTAACAAGTTGAGGAAGTGCCCTGGGCTTCAGTGGATCTGAAGCCACTTGGCAGACCTGAACCTGACTAGTTTATGACGTGAGCTGACCCTCCACCTTAATTTCCACCCCTGCCCTGGGTTAAAGGCTTGCCTCTGCTCAAGCAGCTGTGAGAACAGAGCCAATAGCAAAATAGCTGATGAAGAATTTAGCTATAAAATGAAATACTAGTACATGTCTAGTGTCTCCTAATTATGCAATCTTTTACGTAACAATCACCCTGCACTGAAATTTTGCTCTTGCCTCTCACATTCAGCTCTGAAACCAGGCAAAATTACCTTTGCTAGTAAAACTATTTTAATAATTTGCAAATTATAAAGCTTCTTTGCTTACTGTTCATAGAAACAGGAATCATATTGTGTCTATTATTATGTATTAAATAAAAATCAGATCACAATTGTGAGTAATTGCAATGCAATGAATACAGTTTGAATAAACTGGTGGATGGTTCTTAAGTTTCAAGTTTGCCGCTAATCTATAGGCCATGTATTGATGACACAGCACAGATGCACTGGAGTGAGAAAAGCGCCAAATGCTTATCATGTGTGAGCAGCCCTACGTCTCTTAGCATCCAAGAAAAAGTATAAAAAAGAAAAAAAAAAACCTGCAGAGAAGAAGATGATGTTATATGTGGGAAATATTATTTTATATGTAGGTTTTAGTAATAAAATTATACATTTTAAAAAGCAGTGACCAGAATAAACTGTAGTTACTTTTTATTTTTACATTTACTTTGGAAATCATCTTAATATTTATTTACTGTTATGGTGCTATTTGTAATTAAATTTTTCCACCATAGGGTCAGTTTAATTAAATTTAATAAACGATTTACTATATTCATGCTTCTTTCTCGTGACACCAGTGAAGAAAATAATTCAGTAATATACACTGATCAGCCATAACATTAAAACCACCTCCCTGTTTCTACACTCGCTGTCAATTTTATCAGCTCCACTTACCATATAGAAGCACTCTGTAGTTCTACAATTACTGACTATAGTCCATCTGTTTCTCTGCATGCTTTCACCTTTTTAACCTGCTTTCACCCTGTTCTTCAATGGTCAGGACCCCCACAGGACCACCACAGAGCAGGTATTATTTAGGTGGTGGATCATTCTCAGCACTGCAGTGACACTGACATGGTGGTGGTGTGTTAGTGTGTGTTGTGCTGGTATGAGTGGATCAGACACAGCAGCGCTGCTGGACTTTTTAAATACCGTGTCCACTCACTGTCCACTCTATTAGACACTTCTACCTAGTTGGTCCACCCTGTAAAGTTGTAAAGTCAGAGAAGATCGCTCATCTATTGCTGCTGTTTGAGTTGGTCATCTTCTAAACCTTCATCAGTGGTCACAGGACGCTGCCCACAGGGCGCTGTTGGCTGGATCATTTTGGTTGGTGGACTATTTTCAGTCCAGCAGTGACAGTGAGGTGTTTAAAAACTCCATCAGCGCTGCTGGAATAGTCTTGACCATTGAAGAACAGCATGAAAGGGGGCTAACAAAGCATGTAGAGAAACAGATGGACTACAGTCAGTAATTGTAGAACCACAAAGTGCTTCTATATGGTAAGTGAAGCTGATAAAATGAACAGTGAGTGTAGAAACAAGGAGGTGGTTTTAATGTTATGGCTGGTCGGTGTATACTCTATTATTTATTTATTTATTTTCTGTTTTCACCCTTTATCCTGTTCACTGCCCGAAAGGTAGAAAACACTGGACAAATCGACAGTTCATTACAGGGAAAACACAAACACACACCTAGGGTTAATTTCCAATTAACCTTGCTGTATGTCTTTGGACTGTGGGAGGAAACTGGAGCACCCAAAGGAAACTCACACAGACACTGAAAGAACATGCAAACTCCACTCAAACAATGCCGCCTATAAACTATTATACTCAGTGGAATTCTGTCTTTTATTGAATTACCCAGGCTTCCTATAGCGTAGCCAGTTTCACTAGCGTCACTAATACTTAACACTTAACACTTAATGGGTATCTACAGAACATTACAGCGTAACTAGACAAGTGACATCAGAGCGAACTGTGTCCACCCAGAACTGCACAATAACACATTCAGACTCGTCTATTCAAATGACGCTCTACTCGAGGCTTGGCCTGCCTTTTATTCCCACGTTGCACGTAACGTACAAGTTTTGTTATCTGTGACGCCATGCTGCATGTCACGCTGAAAAAAATGGGCTGCAACCTTCTTAAAAGTGGACGTACTGAAAGTAGATAAGCGGGTATTGTTTAATAATAAGAGCTGTTGTTTAAGGTCTTGACGTGGATGCCAAATCAAAGGAGAAATACCTGAATAATATAGTGAACAAATGTCATGGGTGCAAATGTATTCATTAATGGGACTAGAAAGGGACATTCTAGTAGGTGTAGTGTGTAACACCTTCAGAACAGTTCATGTTTTAATGTTTTACAACTACTTTATCCTCAGTGAATCCAATTTTCTGGAATCACTGAAAGCAATGCAGACACACACCAGACAAGACATAGCCAATCATGTCAGTATGTAGACGCCCGACCAGCTGATAGCACCGCTAAGGGATTCGAACCCTGGACCCCACCAGTAGTTTCCTGAATGAGAGTTCATTATAAAAACATGGATACTGATTCATCATGTACCTAACAGGGCTAGTAATCTGAAGGTTGCTGGTTTAAGACCCACATCTGCCAGGTTGCCACTGTTGGGCCCTTAAGAAAGGCCCTTGACCCTCAGTTGCTTGCATTGCATTGTATACAGTCACAGTTGTAAGTCAATTTGAATAAAAGCATCTGCAAAATGCCAAAAATGTAAATGTGTGCAGTACAGTAAGAAAACAGTGCAGATCTGAATGCTTGACCCCTATGTGAGAAGGTCTGGTGGCTCTGTTGTACTGACGGGGGTATTTTTCAAGCAGTAATCCTAAAGCTTGATCTATATGAACATTTCTATCCTGGTAAAAGGACTTTTAGGATACTAATACCACCCTCAACAAGGTATAAAGGGTGCAGAATTGTTTAATGAGTAGAGAAAATAATAATAAGCTTTTGGATCTTCATAGTCACCAGATCTTAACCCAATTAAACACTTCTAGGAAAGTGTGGACTGTTAAAACACCAACTGATAATAGTGTTTAATTCCTTATACCATTCTGGAGCAGCATTAAAACTTTTCCAGCAGCTCATGGTGACCCACCACCTTATGAAAACATATTATGAGGCTTTTCCACCTTAATATCTGTCAGTAAATAATGACATTCGCTTGTGCTTAATGACATTCCGACAGATTCGTCTTGGGTCGCAGCGGCACTTGGTTTGTGTAACAGGAATAAGGGACTCCCGCTGAGATGTTTTTAGCTCCAAGCAGAGCAGCCCAAAGGCTAGGGCAGGCCTGCGATTCTAGCCCCCTGCCAGGCCCGAATGAGGACTCTGCCTCCGAACAATTACCTTCAGGAACTGCCCCACGGAATAGGGTTTTACAGCTCCAATCCAATCGAATCCCCAGGCAATAGAGGCCTGAGAGAAAGACCGCCAGCAGGTAGTAATGGCCACTCAAAACAGAAACAACATTCCACGGTGGGCGGCCTCACCCCTTCCTGCTGGGATCCCGGGGAAGCCCACCAGGGTCCTCTCATAAGGGACATTTGATACCAGCTAATGCCCCCCTACCGTCCAACTCCACATCACTCCCAGGGTTATAATGGACCTGTTTTCTCTACTCAATTGACAAGTCTTTGTTAATAATCGGCATGTGCCTAAATGTTATTGTTGGGCATTTAGTAATATTCTGCATGCAAAAGATTTTCCAAAGCCTATTACACCATCACCCAAACAAACAAAATCAAAACAAACAAAAAAAGAACAAGCCAGTCACCTGGTATTTGTGTTTGTGATGCGCCAGCTATGCAACAACCCTACATCATTCTGATGTGATGACTGGCACGTGAGAAAAGTGGTGTGCCAGCTTTGTGAGTGAACATGTCTGTCTTGGCAGTCCTTGGTAGTGACTAAGCTCTGAACATACTGAACGAAAGTTATAATAAAACCGCACCCAAGAACAGTGTGTACAGTGGTTAAATAAATGATACACTCTGTCACGGCTTATTTCAAGAAACAGGTGTCAAAACATATTTGTGCATCTATGTATTGCACATTTATATAGTAAATATACAACCCCAAATCAGAAAAAGTTGGGACAGCATGAAAAATGCAAATGCTAAAAAAAACACAAAGTTTCCTACATTTACTTTGACTTTTAGTTAATTGCAGACAGGATGAACCTGAGATATTTCATGTTGTGTTTGGTCAACTTCATTTCATTTATTAATAAACATCCATTCCTGCATTTCAGTCCTGCAACACATTCCAAAAAAAAGTTGAGACAGTAAAGCATTTACCACTTTGTAATGTTGCCATTCCTTTTCACCACACTTAAAAGACGTCTTGGCACTGAGGATACCAAGTGATTTAGTGTTTCATTAAACACTAACGTAACCGGGAGGAATTTCGGTGCAAAAAGGCCACGGGCGCAAGCTTGGCAAAGATAATTTACCCTTTTGTGATGCAGCATTCATACAGAAAAGTACATTGAGATCTTAGAGCAACATGTGCTGCCTTCAATACGACATCTGCTGACGCTGAAACACTAAATCACTTGGTATCCTCGGTGCCAAAATGCCTTTTAAGTGTGGTGAAAAGGGATGGCAACATTACAAAGTGGTAAATGCTTTACTGTCCCAACTTTTTTTTGGAATGTGTTGCAGACCTGAAATGCAGGAATGGATGTTTATTAGTAAATGAAATATACTATAATCATTAATATTAATTATTTATTATTAACTGTATTTTTATTTACTATCCACACTACAGTACTATTATAATTTTGGTAAAAGCCCCTAATAAGGAACCCACATAAGATTGCATTTAAGAACCTGAGCTGAATCAGTTTTACTGTCCATTGGCTCATTTTATTTTATATTAAAACCAAATGCCTTGCATTTACTTCAGTAAATGATGTAAACCAATTAGCGCTAACAGACACGACATGTTATTTTTATTAAGTCATTTTAAATATGATTATTTAAAACTTACAGCACAGATTCATTCATGATTTAAAATGATTACTGGAATGCTGACAACTGGGAGCTGGAAACGTGTTCAACCTGATGTAAGTACAAATAATCTATTACAGTCATTTCCAAAGTTACAGTATAAAGTGCATCATAACATACATAACATTAAAACCACCTCCTTTTTTCTACACACATTGTCCAATTTATCAGCTTCACTTACCATATAGAAGCACTTTGTAGTTCTACAATTACTGACTGTAGTCCATATGTTTCTCTGCATGCTTTGTTAGCCCCCTTTCATGCTGTTCTTCAATGGTCAGGACCCCCACAGGACCGCTACAAAGCAGGTATTATTTAGGTGGTGGATCATTCTCAGCACTGCAGTGACACTGACATGGTGGTGGTGTGTTAGTGTGTGTTGTGCTGGTATGAGTGGATAAGAAACAGCAGCGCTGCTCACTGTCACTGCTGGACTGAGAATAGTCCACCAACCAAAAAAATCCAGCCAACAGCACCCTGTGGGCAGCTTCCTGTAACCACTGATGAAGGTCTAGAAGATGACCAACTCAAACAGCAGCAATAGATGAGCGATCGTCTCTGACTTTATCTTGATCTACAAGGTGAACCAACTAGGTAGGAGTGTCTAATAGAGTGAACAGTGAGTGGACACGGTATTTAAAAACTCCAGCAGCTCTGCTGTGTCTGATCCAGTCATACTAGCACAACACACACTAACACACCACCACCATGTCAGTGTCACTGCAGTGCTGAGAATGTATACCTACTCTGTGGTGGTCCTGACCATTGAAGAACAGGGTGGAAGCAGGTCTAAAAGATATGTAGAGAAATAGATGGACACTACAGAGTGCTTCTATATGGTAAGTGGAGATAAAATGGACAGTGAGTGTAGAAACAAGGAGGTGGTTTTAATGTTATGGCTGATCAGTGTATTTACATACTGAAAATTACAGACCCATTATCTGCACCTATATTTAGCTCTATATGTTCTTAAGCCTTATAGTCCTTAATGCTGCTTCTGAACATCATGTCCACTATAAAGCAGTTTCTGATCCAGCTAATCAAGATATTCAGGAGGGCATTAAAATTTGAACTAGGTGTGCTGGAAGAGCATAAGAAATAAAATCTGCTGCAGGGCACACTGAGTACAGGGTTGGGCACCGTCGCTATTGTCAGAAATGATTCCTATCACATTGGTGTTATTTTAGGTTTTCCTCAATGCAACCATACAGTACTGACAAGTATGTACAAGCAAATGTTCTATATACTACTAATGCTAACGGGCTTTCTCAATTTAATTACTGTTCTTGATGTTGCACTGTGGGTATTCCCATAATACAATGTGATTATTAGCAAGTGTGAGTTTAAGTGCCTGGAAGCAGTTTGTGTACTTTGTGCAGAGCATTTTGTTTGACCCAGTGCTTGGTGTTGATGCTTTAGTGGTCAGGTTTAAAACATCCCCTTCATTCCATTAATTCATCCATTCACTGTCTGTTTTACCACCGCTTTATCCTATTCAGGGTCACAGGGGATCCAACTCACTGGGCGAAAGATAGGAAACACCCCGGACACGTTGCCAGTCCATCACAGGGCAAACACACACACACACACACTTATATTTTGAGCAATTTTTTAGTAACTCCAGTAAACCTGACTGCATGTCTTTGTACTGTGGGAGGAAATCGGAGCACCCGGGGAGAACATGCAGCTCCACACAGAAATCCAGGACCCTCTTGCTGTGAGGTGAAAGTGCTACCCACCGAGCCACTGTGCCGCCCAGTCGGTGGACACAGTCGGCAATGAATCATAATTCAGGTTGTTCATTTCATCACAGTGATCCCTCCTTTTTCACATGGGCATCCTAGTGTCCTCTCACCTGTCTAATTTAAATCACCCTGATGTACTAGTGCCCTATCCAGGGTGTACTCCTGCCATGCTCCCACTCTTTCCAGGTGGTGTCAGACTCGATGTGACCCCGATTAGGAGAAAATTTGCGTATTTTGTATTTATATTTTGCATGAAATTATATATATTTTTTTAATGTTGATGCCATTTCTTCCATAGCTAAATGATGCACATGTGCTTAGCCATTCACATGATCTTTCATGTCCAGTTCTGACATGACTAACAGATCAGGTACAGGCATCCCGCTGAGTTCTAACACAGTCTCAGCTCTTCCCCAGGCTTAGGTGGGCTCTTTTACACGTGATTAGTCTCACTGGCGCACACGCCCATTCTGACTCCGTCTCCATCTTCAAATGCTGGAGATTTTTTCTTCTAATGGGCAACACGCCATGCCTGAATGAATCACAACTTAATCATGATATCAGCAATCAGGCAATCTGCACACTTTTAATCTGCTTCTACAAAACCCCAGATTTGATTTGATGCAGTCTTGCACCGTGCGCCGATTCTACGTCATCTCCTTCCCCCCCGAGAGCAATTGTAACGCTCATCAAAGTGAAATATCTTTCCAGAGCTGTTAAAGCTTTGTTGTTTTTGGCTGCTGAGCTTACGTTTGATCTTTTGGAACATTTTGCAGTTATTTTTGTCATTTGAAATGTTGCGTTTGAGTCACGGTCATGGAAACATCACCCCCCTCGCCCAGCTCCTCTCTGCCAGGAATGACGGAATTTTTCTTTTTTGGGCTACAAATTGTTCACAGATATTAAAGAATAGAAAATATAATGTGCTGTATTTATTATAACGTACAACAAAAATACTTGTGTTGTTCAAATTAAGTAAACTCTTAAAAGACATTTACATTTTCAGCATTTGGCAGACGCCTTTATCCAAAGTCACTTACATTAAAAATACAGTATACAGTCTGAGCAATTGAGGGTTAAGGGCCTTGCTCAAGGGCCCAACAGCAACAACCTGGCAGTGGTGGGGCTTGAAGCATGCAATCTACCTTAAGCACTAGGCTACGGCTTGCCTAGACAATGCATGTGTGCACCTTTGTTATATATAATTTTATACTATATATTATGTATTTATAATATATTATAATATATTTTATATATTTTTTTATTTACTGTATTTAGGCCTCCTTATCCATGCACCCAAAATCTTCCAGGACCCAGACCCATATAAAGGAAATAAAATGCTTCCAACTTTGCAACAACAAGCAAGGTCCTTTCTAGAAACTCCAGTTACCCACACAGAGCTCTGACATCAGCCCCACTGAACAGCTTTCAAATGAACTGGATTATCAATTAAGGCTTTATTGACCAGCAGTGCCCATAAATACAAATCCTCTTTTGCCTGAATGGGCACAAATTCCCACAGACATACTACAAAGTCTTCTGAGAAGCCTTCTCAGAAGAGTGGCTGTTGTTATAGCTAAAAAGGTTGGTCTAATTTAATGTCATGTGCTTTTGGAATGAGATATCCAACAAATTCCTGGTCAGGTGACTGAATGGACACAAATTCCTACAGCCATACTACAAAGTCTTGCTTACAAAGAGTGGCTGTTGTTATAGCTGTAAAGATCACATAGACGTTACTCTCTTTAATTATCATTTGTCCAACAAGTTCAAGGTCATGTGTCCAAGTACTTTTGGTCACATGGTGTATATCATGTAAAACAATGAATGAGTCCATAATTTATCATTGTTAAAATTGATGATGACACATTATGGCCAAAAGTATGTGGACACCCCTTCTAATCATTAAGTTTAAGTGTTTTAGCCACACCCATTGCATACAGGTGTATAACATCAACTATATAAAATATATCAAATGCTTCCAACCTTGTGCTAGTAGTTAGGGGAAGTTTTTTTTTCTATTCCAGCATGTCTGTGAAAGAGAAAAGTGCACAAACCAGGGTCTGAAAAACCAGCACTGCCCTTAACTCTACTGACCCACTTGGGACATAAGACATAAGACTTTTCGTCCACTGTCAGTCCAAAATCTTGTAAAAAGGCTAAAATAGCCACAGAAGGGGAGCCAACGTCATATAAATGTTCATGGTTTTGGAATAGAATGTCAAACAAGCACATAATCAGGTGTCCACATACTTTTGGCCATACAGTGTATCTGAGTACCTGAAGCTGTCCTTAGTTTGGTTTAATTTAAAAGGCTACATAAAAGCATTAAACTAAAGATGAACAAAATATTTAAACTCAAATGACTCAAATGGTTAACAGAAAACATCAGGTACTTTTTGAAGCACTGAATAATCTCCAGTTAGCATCTTTAACAGAACCAGTAATTCCAGTAACTGCCAGTCCACTAACAACTATAGGTAAATCACAGTAAATAAAACAATTTACATTAACCAAACACAATAGAAACAACAAATTTAAGATTCATGATGGCTAATAAATGCAGTCTGTAAACAGTAACAGCACCTGTCTATTGCCCCCGCAGTCTCTCATCAGACAGAAAGCCCGATCCCCATCGTTCCCTCTCTCTCACCTTGCGTGTGCTCCGTGCTGCGTCCCGGCAGGTCTGAGGTCTGCAGGGGGTCAGCACCGAGTGACGGGGATCCTGCCGAGAGGGGTGGAGGTCTCTTCATTGACCCAGCATGCAGCTCTATTCCCAGCACCACCTTAGAGCCTATGGCAGCTCCACAGGGGGGCGAATACGACTCTCTGCCCTCACCTGCCGGCCCCTGAGACAGGTGAGTGCAGGCCACACCAAAAAGCCAGGCCTCTAATTTAGCTGCCCTTCATTCCTACGTCTACTACCAGAGTAGAATGTTCCACACCTAGGGTTTAGTTATGCTGGATTATGTTACGGTGGATAATTATCATGCTGTGTGTGTTGGTGGGGCCCCGTAAGGAATCTAGCCGAAGTGAATATTTTGACCAAATTGACTTTTAATTATGAGAAACAAACAAATAAAACGTTTTTTGGTTGTAAATGGAATTTTATTTAATTTCATTATCACAAATCCAATCAAAATCCAATAGTATTTATTTATTTTAATTAGGATTTTAACGTGATGTTTTACCCACTTTGGTTACATTCATGACAGGACAGGTAATTAAAGTTCAAGTTTTTAATATCAAACACAGTCACTGCCAACTTTGTATCTCCAATTCATCTCACTTGCACATCTTTGGACTGTGGAAGGAAACCCATGCAGACATGGGAAGAACATGCAAACTCCACACAGAAAGGACTCAGACCGATCTACCTGTGAATCAAATCAAGGACCTTCTTGCTGTGAAGCGACAGTGGAATCCAGGAGTAAGAGTGATCACTGATAGTAGATAATGAAGAGCCAACATGGCACATCAGTAATAAACTGGGTTAGACATGACAGGGCGCTTGGGTGGTACAGTGGTAAAATACACTAGCTCACTGCTATTGGCCGGTTGGGCATCTAGACAATTTACATTTTACATTTACATTTGTGGCATTTAGCAGACGCTTTTATCCAAAGCGACTTAGAGTACTATGACAGTATACAGTTTGAGCAATTGAGGGTAAAGGGCCTTGCTCAGGGGCCCAAAAGTGGCGACTTGGCGATGGTAGGGCTTGAACCTGCAACTTTCTGGTTACTAGTCCAGTAACTGAGCTACCACAGTCCACGGCAGCCTAGCCATCAGGAAGTCCACTTGTCAGTGCGCTCCCAGTGCCGGTCCCAAGCCTGGATAAAAATAGGAGGGATGCATCAGAAAAAGGCATCCAGCATCAAAGCTGTGCCAAGTCTGCTGTGGCTACCCCTTAAGTACAAGAGCAGCCGAAAACAAAAAAAGAAAGTCAATATACAGTATATACACAGACATATCAGTTGCACATACATGTAAGGTCAAACGTTTATAGAGGGTCATTTGGGACATGTGCATTACCAAAAATCATTGGCATTTATTTAGAGTTGGCCCCGTTTGTATCAGAAATTGCATATTCTGAAACAGGAAATTAACTATTAACTATTGCCTTGAAATTGAATGCATATATTGTTAAAATGTAAAAAAAAAAAAAACCAGAGGTTAGTTGATTGTTATGCGCTACACACTTGGCGGACACATTCTGACAGTTTACATGGTCTAATGCTTTGAAGCTGAGCTGTTGCTGCTTGTAGATGCTTCCACTTTACTCTGGAGCACCTACCTATAATTAATGATTATAAGGAATGTCCACATACTTTTAGCCATACAGGGTAGGTAGGTAGGTAGGTAGGTAAGTACAGTAAATACAGTACAGTACAGTACAGGATGGGAATAGGCTGAATGAAATATTTATATACAATTTATACATACACTGTCATAGTTTAGTCAACTATTTATTAAGATGGCACTTTTGGTTTTGGTGGTGGAATGACATGCCAGTGATTTAGGAGACTGTGAGAACGTGCAGATTCTTCTGACCAGGCATTATAATCGGGCAGGGTCAGTGCAGCTCCACAGGAGGCCAAGTGGATGATGGCCACGCCAAAGCTTGCACAGACATGTTCTCATTCTTCCTGTCCTTCGTTCATTGGAAACCTGTAATAAATGAAATTATTTAAATAGGTGGACTGAAAGGGTTAGTACGTAAGAAGTTAGAGCATCATCTGAATTTTAATTAAAAAGCTTGTATGATGTATAATAAATACTGCATTAGTTCCCAGCCTAGTCTGAAACCCACACAAGCTACAACTTTGAATGTGAACGTGAAACACACCCTCAATTAAAAGCCAGTCCAACACGCTGGGCAACACACAATTTAAAGCAGTCAGTTTACCCTTTAACCCAAATTTTAATCCAGGATTCACTGATTTTGGGTTGGAAATGTTAGGTTGCTTGAGCAGTTAGGATTAAGGGCCGTGCTTAGGAGAACAACAATGGCAACCTTCTGATTACAAATCCAGTACCTTAACCATCAAGTTACCAACTGCACCACAATGATAATCTAGGGCAGATGGAACACATTTATTTGTCATACATACATCTACACATGTACAGTACAATGCTGGGATTTGAACCTACCACCTTCTAGTTGGTAACCCACAGCTCTGCCCTCTAGGCTGCAACTGTCACTAATGATATCCATTGCTGATATTATTCACGACTGCATGTTTAAAGAAAATCACAATGAACCAAGTACATATCCTTGTGGCACTCCTGATTTGACATATTCCAGGTAAAACATTTAAAATGTGTTGAAATTACAGCCCTATGGTACTGGAAAAATGGTTACAGTTCATAGATCCAACAAAAAACACAGTTTGTCTTTTGAAATGCTGTGTTTTTCTCTCCATTATGCTTTCAACGTGTGGAGTTGTTAACTAAAGAAAAAAGAACACACATTTACATTATGACTGTGCAAATAAACTTAGGGAATGTGAATTTGTGTGTGTTGACATAAGCCAGGTGCAGACCTAAACTCGATGTAGCACTGGTGGGAAAGGTGTTCCTATTTTTCCATGATTCCATTGGAGGCCAAAGGCTGCTTCCTGTTTCCAAAAGCCTAAAAAAAGAGCCGGCTGGATGAGATATTGGCTACACATGCACATGTACACAAACCATATTTAAACTACAGATTTCTAAAATATTCATCACTTGTACCACTTATGTCATAATTTTACATTTATTTTCAGTCATCAATTGATGATTGTCCTTGTACGGTTGCACTATAGTGGCACGACTATAATTTCGATGTGTGGATCAGGCTCACCAAAGTAAAAACCATCATAATAGCATCAGAATGAAAAGACACTCTTTATTATTTCATTAGATGAGAAGTATCTGCTGACCACTGCAGATAATTGTGCTTCTCTATTTTTGCAGATGGCTTGTTGATATGAAACTAAATGGAGTAAATTATATCCCATGCGTTTGCACCTCATTCGAGAGGCTAATTGTGAAATATGTTTTCTAGTTCGCGTGTTAGCTTGAGGACCGAGCTGCACTTGAGCCCGGACGTTTCAATGGGACGTAGAGTCGTGTTTTTGTACTCGTCCCTCTTCAGAGTTCTGTGTCCTGAAATTGCTCAATTACTCCGTGAAGTGGGTCGGTTACAGAGAACACTTGAACGTTAATACGAACCGAAAGGAACAAGTATAACATCCTGTTGGTTTCATAAACTGTTGTAATGTGCAAAATGGGGCAAAAAACAATAAATAAACAGGAATCATTGATGTACAAATGCTTAATACACCTTTTAAAATGTATTTAGTAAAATATTTCATTCAAAAATGTCAAATGTGTACCAATACAGTGAATTCAGAATGTATTCAGATCCCTCAACTTAGTGCATTTTATTGAATTTGCTTAAGAATGGATATATTTATTTATATTTATTTTATCATTTATACCCATTGTTGTCCAATTAATCGCCCGAAATGATTCACAAAAGTGTTCAGACTCTTTGCTGTGGCTCACCAAATTGTGGTCTGGCGCCTTCCATTTGATTTAATTGTCTTTAATACGTGTGTAGAAAGGAGAGTGATTGTACATAGATTGGAGTCCACATTGTCAGAACAAAAACCAAGCCGTGAGGGTAAAGAAACTGTCCGTAGATGTCCAAATCTAATCAATGATTTAAAAGAATATTTAAAGCCACTGTGGCCAGGCGCCCAGGTGGCGCAGCGGAATATTCCACTAACACACCAGTGCCGAGATTCTGAACTCCTCGCTTCAAAACTCGGCGTTGCCACTGGTCGGCTGGGCGCCATCTAGCAGGCATAATTGGCAGTGCCTGCAGGGAGGGATGACCGGAATATGTGGACGGGGTCTTCAAACGCTGTGTAAGGACCCTGATTGGCAAATAGAGGCGCCTGTGCAGAGTGCATGGGTGGTAAAGGGTTCCGTTAAGGGCTGCGCACGGGTCGGAGGAGGCGTGAGCAGCAATATACCCACCTCGACTGCAAAAAATCGGGAATCCCCATCAGCGGAAGACAAATTGACTACACTAAATTGGGAGTAAAACACATAAAATAAATTTAAAAAATTAAAAAAAGCTACTGTGGCCTCAATAATTTTAAAATCAAACAAGCTTGGGACAACCTTGAACTCTCCTATAGTTGGCGTCCAGCAAAACTGGGCATTGGAGAAAGGAAAGTCTTGGTCAGGGACGTACGAGGGAATTCAACGATCATTCAAGAAGAGCTCCAAAGATGTGTGGAGAGAAGGAAGAACCTGTTGGACAGACAACCATCTCTCCAGCACTTCATAAATCAGGCTATTGTGGCAGAGAGGAAAGACAGAAGCCAGTGTTGAGTAAAAGACATGTAGAATAGAGCACGTACAATAAAATGCTTTTTTCGCTTGTTTGGAAGCTGGGGTCAGAGCGCAGGGTCAGCCACTGTACGGCGCCCCTGGAGAGGACAGGGTTAAGGGTCTTGCTCAAGGGCCCAACAGTGGCTGCATGGCAAAGCCTGGATTCAAACTCACAATAATAGCTCAAAGCTCTATCCACTAGGCTACATATGATAGCTTCTTAGAGTTTTGACCATCTAGCATACTCGTATTCGATTACCACCCGACCTTGTTTATGTCCAACTTTTGAAATCCCTTTAAATAGCTTTTTCCTGTTTAGTCGTTCCTCAGGCAAGATGAATTTGTCTGAGATGTCATTGTCTATAATTGATGTGGTGTCATGCCCCATTGTAAACACATGCCTATTTTAGGAATCAAAAATCTGATAATAGATCTCAAAGAAACTCAAAAGAATCAGGAATGACTCAAATAGTCCTCTGACCCCACAGACTTCAGAGTCCCGACTTCCTGAACTTCCAAGTTTCTGCTGCCCCTGAAAACAGTCTGATCTTCCCTGAAGATCCCTGCCTGAAAGTCGATGACACCGGTACACAGGAAGAAGCAGGAGAGAAAGAATAAAGAGAGCAAAGGAATCCGTAGAAGCTACGGTTACAGTGAACACAATATGTCCGAAAATAGAATACTAGAGCTCCTCCAGTGTTTTATCTGAGAAAGTGTCAGGTGAGAAGACAGGTTTGGGAGCCGGGGTGCCTGATCACAGGAAGGTGATACCAGAACAAGACAAATTACTTCCTTTTCTTTTTTTCGGTCAGTTATTGTTACGAGGTCAAAGTTGATAGATGTTTGTTAAATTTTCCCTGTAGGCACTGAGTGTAGTGTACTGAACAGGTGGGTCACGTGAGTCTCAAGCATTCACAGACTTTATGCTAATGGATATAAACCTTGTTACACACCTGCTGCAGATCCAGTATATTCAAACCTGTACGGATGAAAAGGCATTCACGGCTCGGAAAAAGTAATATAAATAAATAAATAATATAAAATAAAAATTCTCACACTTCTCTTATGAATTTTTAATCTTTTTAATCAGATAAGAAATAAATTTTAATTAATTAAAAATAAATGGAAAATGTCCCAAAATTGCAAGACATCATTTCAAGATCTTAAAAGTGATCTACAACAAAAATAGAAATGTTTTTGTATTTGTATTTTATTTAGATCTTAATAAAACTTGGAATCGCTAAGCTATATTTTTACCCTGCAGAATTTGTAACTGATTCCTCATACAATTAAAGTCAAAAGTTTACATATACTTGGAAGAGATGTAAATGTTATGCATTCTGTTTTTCATAGTTTTTGGATAAAATCCAACCATCTGAATAAATGATCTCTAAGGATAAAGTGAGATTTTGAGTTCTGATTGTATGTTTCATTTGCTTTTAGTGTGCAGTCAAACTTCCCCTATTTAAATGGGCACAGGGAGGTCACCAGCTACGTACAGTTAATCATAATCACTAACAATGAATTAAGGGCTGTAGCACATTGGTACTGTTTCTACTGTTCTAGGTGAACAACCAGTTATCTATGCCATCAGGTTTTATTTGAAGCATTGTACAGTCAGTACAACAACTGTGGAGTCAGGACTTTATGTGGGGTCAGCTAAGTTGAAAATTAAATTATTTAGCTTATATCATTTCCATAGCTTAGGCTGAACTAATACCAGAACACACACTACCATGTCATTACCATCTTAGTGACACTGCAGTACTGGGCATGGTCCATCACACAGGTAATATACGGTCAGTTTATATGTAAGTGGTAGCCAACGCATTTACAGGGGTAGCCTAGTAGGTAGAGCTTTGGGCTATCAATTGAATGGTTGAGAGTTCGAATCCCAGGTCTGCAATGCAGCCACTCTTGGGTCCTTGAGCAAGGCCCTTAACTCTCTTGCCTCCAGGGGGACTGTACAATGACTGACTCTGCACACCAGACAAGCTGGGATATGTGAAAAAAACGATTTTATTGTACTGTACACTTTTCTATATCTATATATGACCCATAAAGGCATTCTATTCTATTCCTTTTTTAGGGGTTTATGGTGGTCCCATTCCATTGATAAACAGAGTACAAAATGGTGACAGAGAAGTGTACAGAGAAACAGATGGGCTACAGTCAATAACTCAATACCCAAAATGTTCATCTGTATAGGTGTAGCTTAAAAAATTAATGAATGTACCAAGTATAAATACAGGTGTACCTAATAAAATGATCAGTTTAATTAAGTGTGCATTTTCTCAGAACCTTAGAAAATGACCATATGTTGTATTTATTATTGAGTAGGGTGGTTCATCCACATGTATTTCTAAGAGATGTATAAAATAAGTCGTTTGTATATTCAGCACAGATGTATGTGTAATCAGTGTATGTGGTTTTAAGTTTTGGTCCTTTGGTTGGGGCCACTGTGAAGACAATAGCTTGATCAGCATTGAAACTTTTGACAGAGAGGAAGTCTGTGGTAAATATCATTGTCCTGGCTGTCAAAAATAACCTGTATGGTAAATCTGTGCTCTCCAGAGAGCAGACCAGACTCCCTCTCATGACCACAGGGACATATGGAACGCAGCATGCTGTATACGGTGACTTAGAATGGCTGCTTGTGTGATGTTTGCCTTGAGATTTTCTCACAGTAAGATGAATCACCTTTACCTAGTTATCACTGCTCATGCCTTGAAGCCATTTGCTACCGCTACTGCCCTAAACCCCCTCCCCATTCAAACTTTGGTCTACCTTTTTGGTGGATCTGTTTACCGTTCTGACGCTACTTACAAAACGGTGCCTGTGAAAAGAAAAGACTTGCGTTACAGTTTCCGCGTCTGTGCTTTCGCATCTTTTTATCTGCTTTTGTCATGCATTATATGGTTTTAGACACCAGGGAGCCCCTCAGAAATACAGGCTTATACCGGCAGAGGTGATCACGCTGGTAAAATGGACCCAGCTCCTCCAGGGATGAGAAGAGTCTCTAAGAGCTAAGCTGGGAGCTGAGAACTGGGATGAATCTTTATAAGAGTGAGAATGCAGTAACACTAGATTGTGGATGTAATATCAGTCCAAATGTTGTCACTTGCAAAGACTAATAGAACGTTGGCGTAATCTGATGAAGTTTGCACGCAATCTGGGTTTGGGATCCCACTGGGTGAAAGATTTAGCAAATAATTGGTACTCGGCCAAATATTTAAGTATATTCAGTCATTACCTTGTTGGACGTCCTATTCCAAGAATTAAATGACCTGGGATCATATCTACAGTGTATCACAAAAGTGAGTACACCCCTCACATTTCTGCAGTTATTTAAGTATATCTTTTTATGGGACAACACTGACAAAATGACACTTTGACACAATAAAAAGTAGTCTGTGTGCAGCTTATATAACAGTGTAAATTTATTCTTCCCTCAAAATAACTCAATATACAGCCATTAATGTCTAAACCATCGGCAACAAAAGTGAGTACACCCCTAAGAGACTACACCCCTAAATGTCCAAATTGAGCACTGCTTGTCATTTTCCCTCCAAAATGTCATGGGATTTGTTAGTGTTACTAGGTCTCAGGTGTGCATAGGGAACAGGTGTGTTCAATTTAGTAGTATAGCTCTCACACTCTCTCATACTGGTCACTGAAAGTTCCAACATGGCACCTCATGGCAAAGAACTCTCTGAGGATCTTAAAAGACGAATTGTTGCGCTACATGAAGATGGCCAAGGCTACAAGAAGATTGCCAACACCCTGAAACTGAGCTGCAGCACAGTGGCCAAGATCATCCAGCGTTTTAAAAGAGCAGGGTCCACTCAGAACAGACCTCGCGTTGGTCGTCCAAAGAAGCTGAGTGCACGTGCTCAGCGTCACACCCAACTGCTGTCTTTGAAAGATAGGCGCAGGAGTGCTGTCAGCATTGCTGCAGAGATTGAAAAGGTGGGGGGTCAGCCTGTCAGTGCTCAGACCATACGCCGCACACTACATCAAATTGGTCTGCATGGCTGTCACCCCAGAAGGAAGCCTCTTCTGAAGTCTCTACACAAGAAAGCCCGCAAACAGTTTGCTGAAGACATGTCAACAAAGGACATGGATTACTGGAACCATGTCCTATGGTCCGATGAGACCAAGATTAATTTGTTTGGTTCAGATGGTCTCAAGCATGTGTGGCGGCAATCAGGTGAGGAGTACAAAGATAAGTGTGTCATGCCTACAGTCAAGCATGGTGGTGGGAATGCCATGGTCTGGGGCTGCATGAGTGCAGCAGGTGTTGGGGAGTTACATTTCATTGAGGGACACATGAACTCCAATATGTACTGTGAAATACTGAAGTAGAGCATGATCCCCTCCCTCCGGAAACTGGGTCGCAGGGCAGTGTTCCAGCATGATAATGACCCCAAACACACCTCTAAGACGACCACTGCTTTATTGAAGAGGCTGAGGGTAAAGGTGATGGACTGGCCAAGCATGTCTCCAGACCTAAACCCAATAGAACATCTTTGGGGCATCCTCAAGCGGAAGGTGGAGGAGCGCAAAGTCTCGAATATCCGCCAGCTCTGTGATGTCGTCATGGAGGAGTGGAAAAGCATTCCAGTGGCAACCTGTGAAGCTCTGGTAAACTCCATGCTCAGGAGAGTTAAGGCAGTTCTGGGAAATAATGGTGGCCACACAAAATATTGACACTTCAGGAACTTTCACTAAGGGGTGTACTCACTTTTGTTGCCGGTGGTTTAGACATTAATGGCTGTATATTGAGTTATTTTGAGGGAAGAATAAATTTACACTGTTATATAAGCTGCACACAGACTACTTTTCATTGTGTCAAAGTGTCATTTTGTCAGTGTTGTCCCATGAAAAGATATACTTAAATATCTGCAGAAATGTGAGGGGTGTACTCACTTTTGTGATACACTGTATATCCTTACACTAATTAAAATATCCATATATTATGCATAAGTATGAAGGCTGGAAACAGTCCAATGTCCTCCTCCCACCCCATAAATGCAGGCAAACTAGCTAACTACTTAAATGACATTATATGTTCCAGCAATTTCTTAAACTTGTCTGGATGGTCAGGTGTATTACAAAATCCACCAAAAAACAGGTCTGTCATGAAATAGGTGCTGTCAACAGTTAAACAAGCTTGATAGTTTCAGGTTTAAATGCTGCAATGCAAATAGAATTAAGGTCATGGTTAGATTAAGGTTATGGTTTTGAAGCAGGGGCCTTCTTTCTTGTGCAACAGCTTCAGAGTCCATGGTAAGGTAAACTTGCTTGACCGTGAACAGTTACCCATGTTTCAGCATCTTGCAATCCATGGAAGACCTGTTTTTGTGGTTTGTAAATTACTACTGAACAATAAGACAGATTTTATTGTAAGATGACCCTTTGAGTCATGGGGATTGGTGAAGTCTGACCCTCTTAAT
This sequence comes from Trichomycterus rosablanca, assembly GCF_030014385.1. NCBI lineage: Eukaryota > Metazoa > Chordata > Actinopteri > Siluriformes > Trichomycteridae > Trichomycterus > Trichomycterus rosablanca. The sequence continues at coordinate 6,394,916 of NC_085991.1, forward strand.
TAATTATTCCCAATATAACTCCCAAAAAAAAGGGGGGGGGGGTTAGTTAGCTAGTATATAAAGTTGACCCCTCCCACCCCAAGTGTCACAGCAAATTTTACATTTATATTTTTGGCATTTAGCAGACGCTTTTATCCAATGCAACTTACATTACAGTTACAGTATACAGTCTGAGCAATTGAGGGTTAAGGGCCTTGCTCAAGGGCCCAACAGCAGCAACCTGGCAGCTGTGAGGCTTGAACCAGCGACCTTCTGATTACTAGTCCAGTACCTTAACCACTAGGCTACTGCTTGCCCCTTTTTAAAAAATTTTACATTCTGGTTTGGGTTTATCTATTGACCTTGGCAGGAGTTCACTGTTACACGTTTAACCTTTTTGTTCGCCAATAAATTAATATTTAAAATATTTAATTTGCTGTATGTGTTTTTTCACCCAACAATTAAAGAAAGAACACAAAAAAACGTTTATGTAACACCCATTACTAATTCTTGTGAATGCCAGCCCAGAGTACATTGGGTGGCAATAAGGATTTTCTATGTAAAAGAAAAAGAACAATTAGAACCTTAGGGAGAATATGAATAAAACCAACTCATAGCTCAGCTACAGTCTGGACATGAAGTTGCTGATGATGATGGTTACATTTGGAAGTATTATTATCAATACAAGGCAGGTTTATTAACATAACAGAACTTTGTATAACAGCTTATTCAAAGTAAAGAAAAATTAACAATAATGTTAAAGGAATTTGCATATACAGTAGTTCAAATAAAAGTAGAAGCAAATTGCAATGATTTATAAATTGCTTTCCAAGCAATTGTGTCTCATCTATACCTGGTGCTATTTGCTACTCAGTTCCTTAACCCCATATATTTCTTTTTAACTTGTTTCATTCACCAGACTCACACTGACAGAGAAGACGGCAGCAGCTCACCATTAACGTCATACGAATGGCTGCTGCTTTGATAAGGTTTGTCTGAGCACATGGAAATTGGTGATAAGGTGAGATCAGGTAGGCATTCAAGAGAGGATGAGTCGACAATACTGGAGGAATGAAAAAAAGTCAGTTCAGGAGAAGCACTCACGGTTAGGTGCAATTTACTACCACCCATCAACTTACATATTTAAAAAGAATAAGTGAAAGCCCAATTTTAAGTTCATGATTGATTCTGTTGTACTTAATTCTCGTGTATTTAGTACTAAATAATGTGGCTTAGGACTTTTATAGATTGTAAGCTACTGGATATAAGAACTGACAACTGCTTTACTGTTTAAATAATTAAAACCAGAACAAAAAAAACCCCATTACATTATTTTAGTCTTATATTGGTGTTGTAAAAAGAAAACCATTTTCAGTACTAGATTAGGCAGTTTTAGATAAAAGCTAATACTCAGTTTGCTTCTTTTTCATATTCTTCATTTATCTCTAATTAAATAAAACAAAATTACCTCAAGATCCATTTTTTCAAGATGTTTCTCCCTTTATCTCCCAATCTGGTCTTTTCCAATTCATTCATTCATTCATTTATTGTCTGTTTTACCACCACTTTGTTTTTGGTCAGGGTCCCCAGACAGGTCGCCACTTTATCAAAAGGTCATTTCCAGTTTCTGATTGTGAACCCATCTGATCAAGGAGAGCCAGAACACCACACGTCCTCTCCAACATGTGTCCAATATGCGACGACTTCATATCACTTGCCAGTGTTGGGTTCCTACACAGGGTCGTATTTCATATAAAGAGTCACGCTATGCTCCATGTGAACCCTACCACCACCACCATACCATTGTGCAGGCATCCAGACGAGTCCGAAAGATTGCATATCATAGAGGCAATGGGAAGAAACATTGTCCAACTTTCCTTCATCTATTTTAAGAGATGTTTCCCCTTCATCTCCCAGTCTAGTCATTTCCAATTCATTCATTTATTTATTCATTCATTCATTCATTGTCTGTTTTACCATCGTTTTGTCTTTGGTCAGTGTCGCGGTGGGTCACATTCATTGGGTGTCAGGCAGAAAGCACCGCGGACAAGTCGCCAGTCTATCACAGGGTCATTTCCAATTCCCGATTGTGAATCCACTGCCATGTACACCACCCTTGATCTGATCAACGAGAGCCAGAACACCACACATCCTCTCCAACATGTGTCCAATATGCGACGACTTTATATCACCTGCCAGTGTTGGGTTCCTACACAGAGCCGTATTGCATATAAACAGACACGCTAAGCTCCATGTGAACCCCACCACCACCATACCATTGTGCAGGCATCCGGACAAGTCCTAAAGATTGCATATCATAGCGTTAATGGGAAAAACTCTATTGAAACCCCAACTTTCCTTTACTCAAACATGGACGTTGGCTGTGCTAAGATTTGAACACTCTGCAGTGGTGTGCTAGCACGTTAGACCACTGCGCCACTCAACCCAAGGTGCATTTTTATCAAAGCTTCAAACCAAGTAAACTGACATGAAGCACACTTGTTATGCACAGCCATTGACATACATTGATGTTCATAATCACTCAGCGAATTGGTTTCATTCAAATTAATGCCAGATGCCAAAAATGTTCTTGTGAATATAGCCTTAGTTCAATGGTTTAATGCTTTTAAATATTTTATTTCAGTACATAGAATGAATCCATAAGGTATGGATGCAAACTCAGTCCAAATAATAAATGACATACTTCCGAACTGTTGTCCACAGTTAACAAACAAAAAAAACACTGGAAAAACAGAAGTAAAGGACAACACCCCTGACCCCCACCACTTTCCTTCACTAATAGTATAATTGGTTGTTTCTTTTTCTCTTCATGTGGCAGAGGCCGATCTTTATCAGAGGCGCCATTCAGAGGTGGAAGATGGCGGCAGTGTGCGGCGTCTAGGCGTACTGTGTGGTCTACGATGGGAACTGGCATACTGTCACTACAGTTGTGTTTGTTTAAGGGGTCCTGGGACTGTCACATCTATTTAGTGACACTTTTGAGACATGGTGGTGCCTCCTGTGCCCTAATGAATTAAGAAATAGGAAATGTTAGTGTAGACTTTGTCATGGTAGAAGGATCAAAGACAAAAGTATGAACCATGGGTCTCTTATTCTCATTATAATTTCCGCCATTTCTAAATATATTACTAAGTTGGTATTTTAAAAAAATTACACAATTAAACATCTCGAGGGCTTACGTTAACTTGAGTAAACACAGCACATTTTGAAAAACACAGTTTCATTGACTTAAAGAACAAAGTTCTAATACGTATATCATCCTTTAAAAAAAACATAAATTTAGTTACAACATTAAGGCATCAGTCGAATACAGCAGTGCTACTGTATCATCTGTATATGAACTGAAGATGAGATGCAAATGGGTGATAGGACAGGACATTCAAAAAACTGAAATCAAACATGGCCATGCTGTCATGTAGTGCTATAGGAAGACGGTTTTGGACCAAAGTGAGGAGAATCTAAACAAAATGAGAAGTTGAAGGGTTAAATTCATTCACACTACAATGTGTGTGTGACCTGTGATGTCCAGTGTGTTTGCCTACCCTTCACCCAATGAATCAGACCCACTTCAACGCTGACCAGGATAAAACAGTAGTAAAACAGACAATGAATGAATCAATCAATAAACGAGAGTGGTCACTGAAAATCACTGGTACTCTTAGCATAGTACAGGGCAGCTGTAGCCTAGTGGTTTAGGTACTGGACTAGTATTCAAAAGGTCACTGGTTCAAGCCCCACCACTGCCAGGATGCCACTGTTGGGCCTTAAAGCAAGGCCCTTAACCCTCAATTGCTTAGACAATATACTGTCACAGTACTGTAAGTCCGTTTGGATAAAAAGTGTCTGCTAAATGCTAAAAAGAATTGTTATAATACCTGATCAACTGCATATGACGTTATTATGTAAATGTTGTGATGGTGGATTTAAGAAGGGTATTATCCACCCAAAAAGGATGGGTCTGGTTCCTCTCAAGGTTTCTTCCTGTAATTTTAAGGGAGTTTTACCTTGCCACTGTCACCCTCGACTTGCTCAATAGGGGTTTTTGGTCTGTTGGTCCTGGATTCTGTAAAGTTGCTTTGAGACAATATTCATTGTAAAAAGCACTTTATAAATAAATTTGACTTGTCTTGACTATTATGGAAATGTTGCCAAATAAATACTACAAATTAAAATTCTGATCCCAACTGTGAAACATGTTGGAAAGAGCAACATGGTTTGAGAAGCCTGGACAGCAATACTTATAAAAACCATTCATTTAAATAACTGGTTTAGGCAGAATGTGTTTTGATATTCTTTAACTTGAATTAAGAATAGTTTATGTTGAACATAAACTAGTATAAACACTTAAAAATAACCACATACCCGTTGGCACTGTGTGCTTTTCTTCTTTTGGCATGAAAATAAACAGAAATTGTCAATTGTGGTAGTGAACCCTGATCTAACCTGTACATGTTACTGTATTCTTGCTTGATGACAGCACAATACACTGTCATTTCCTTTGTCATTAAAGTCCTTCCTGCCTTTTCATCCCCCGAGTTCTTTGTCCAGCTTCACAAAGATGTGTAGCACGTTCACAATACTAAGTGAATCCAGTTTTTAGCTTGCACACTAACAATGAAGGTAAAATGACATCGGTTTTGATCAAAGGACTTCACGAGTCAAGCTGGAGTTTAGATATACAGTGTATCACAAAAGTGAGTACACCCCTCACATTTCTGCAGATATTTAAGTATATCTTTTCATGGGACAACACTGACAAAATGACACTTTGACACAATGAAAAGTAGTCTGTGTGCAGCTTATATAACAGTGTAAATTTATTCTTCCCTCAAAATAACTCAATATACAGCCATTAATGTCTAAACCACCGGCAACAAAAGTGAGTACACCCTTAGTGAAAGTTCCTAAAGTGTCAATATTTTGTGTGGCCACCATTATTTCCCAGAACTGCCTTAACTCTCCTGGGCATGGAGTTTACCAGAGCTTCACAGGTTGCCACTGGAATGCTTTTCCACTCCTCCATGACGACATCACGGAGCTGGCGGATATTCGAGACTTTGCGATCCTCCACCTTCCGCTTGAGGATGCCCCAAAGATGTTCTATTGGGTTTAGGTCTGGAGACATGCTTGGCCAGTCCATCACCTTTACCCTCAGCCTCTTCAATAAAGCAGTGGTCGTCTTAGAGGTGTGTTTGGGGTCATTATCATGCTGGAACACTGCCCTTCGACCCAGTTTCCGGAGGGAGGGGATCATGCTCTGCTTCAGTATTTCACAGTACATATTGGAGTTCATGTGTCCCTCAGTGAAATGTAACTCCCCAACACCTGCTGCACTCATGCAGCCTCAGACCATGGCATTCCCACCACCATGCTTGACTGTAGGCATGACACACTATCTTTGTACTCCTCACCTGATTGCCGCCACACATGCTTGAGACCATCTGAACCAAACAAATTAATCTTGGTCTCATCAGACCATAGGACATGGTTCCAGTAATCCATGTCCTTTGTTGACATGTCTTCAGCAAACTGTTTGTGGGCTTTCTTGTGTAGAGACTTCAGAAAAGGCTTCCTTCTGGGGTGACAGCCATGCAGACCAATTTGATGTAGTGTGCGGCGTATGGTCTGAGCACTGACAGGCTGACCCCCCACCTTTTCAATCTCTGCAGCAATGCTGACAGCACTCCTGCGCCTATCTTTCAAAGACAGCAGTTGGATGTGACGCTGAGCATGTGCACTCAGCTTCTTTGGACGACCAACGCGAGGTCTGTTCTGAGTGGACCCTGCTCTTTTAAAACACTGGATGATCTTGGCCACTGTGCTGCAGCTCAGTTTCAGGGTGTTGGCAATCTTCTTGTAGCCTTGGCCATCTTCATGTAGCGCAACAATTCCTCTTTTAAGATCCTCAGAGAGTTCTTTGCCATGAGGTGCCATGTTGGAACTTTCAGTGACCAGTATGAGAGAGTGTGAGAGCTGTACTACTAAATTGAACACACCTGCTCCCTATGCACACCTGAGACCTAGTAACACTAACGAGTCACATGACATTTTGGAGGGAAAATGACAAGCAGTGCTCAATTTGGACATTTAGGGGTGTAGTCTCTTAGGGGTGTACTCACTTTTGTTGCCGGTGGTTTAGACATTAATGGCTGTACATTGAGTTATTTTGAGGGAAGAATAAATTTACACTGTTATATAAGCTGCACACAGACTACTTTTCATTGTGTCAAAGTGTCATTTTGTCAGTGTTGTCCCATGAAAAGATATACTTAAATATCTGCAGAAATGTGAGGGGTGTACTCACTTTTGTGATACACTGTACTTCCAGAGAAACTCGATCCAATTTGTGCTGCATCATACAGCAGATCATCTGCGCCAGCTTTACGAGTTTGGTGAAACGGTCTCAGCTGCTCTCCTGTGCGAGCTTAATCAGCAGTAATCGGCTCTTCGCAGCCCAGACTGGCCTGAGGTGGACTCAGATAGTGACTCGTCTTTAACCGAAACACAAGAGTGGAGCTGGAGATAACATGGCTATTTCTTTTTTTTCTGAGAATGAGCGGTGGTACGTGTCACCTAAAAATCCTTCCAGGCAGTCGGGTCACTCTGTAGGTGCTGGCCAGAAACCATACTAAAACCGGGCAATCAAGAGCTTGAACCATAGAAAACTCTTCTTTAAGCATTAGGGAAGTTGCCGTTGATAAACACGTACCAGAATTTTACCAAATTACCAAAACAAAGTGGAATATAAATATAAAAAACTTTTTTATGGTCAGAGCAAGTAATGGGACTGAGAAATATTAATTACAAACACTAGTCATGTAGCAATTAGTGTCAAATGCATTTTAGGGCAGATCAGAACATGGATTTATGCATTTCTTTAGTTCTTAAGTTAAAGGACACACTTTAGAAACAAGATTCTAGAAACGTTCTATTGAGTCATAGAAGAGCCATTTGTGGTTCTTAAGAACATTATTTTGTATTTTATTAAGAATTGATGTACACTATTTAAAAGGTAAACACTGAGGCTTTGTAACACAATCATTACCATTATATAGTGTGTATCCTATTGTACACAATGCTAGAGGAATTATAAAAGTTTTAAATCAAAAACTCTTGAATTAGAAATGAAAAGTAATTTTGCACATAGACAATGGGTGTGTTCGAAAACCTAGTGAGCTCTCTACATAGACAGCATTTTATGTCATCCTCCCGAGAAGGAGGCTGTTCGAATTCTTAGATGCTTTAAAATGCTGCCTACTAAGGCACCTTAAATCTGAACAGTATTTTGACAGAGTAACGAGGGAGCATCCGGTGCTGCCTTAGCGGTGGAGGCAATCCCAGCATTCACTGCGACGCAATTTTAGTTTAGGGAGATGTTAGTTGACATGCTAGTGCGTTGTGCCACCTTATCCCATTGGTTTGAATGCTTAGTAAGCGAAAACTGATGGAATCACTGTCTAAGTAGTGCATTCGAATAACCTGACTTATAAGTCGATGACTTATTAGAATCCTCTCTACTTAGTCAGCTGCCTATGTAGGCAGTAAGACAGCAAGGCAGCTCACCAGGTTTTTGAATAGACCCTATAATGTCTAGTTTAGGCCATTTAGGGTACAGAACACTTATATGATCTTTCCAGGTTGACTGTGCCTCAGCTAAAGTGAGTATGGGGGAGGGTAATGCATCTATATATTATGGACAGTGATGAAGTAAAACCTTTATCTTTCACAGAGTTTCAGTTTAAAAGGGGGGAAAAGGACACGTGGGCTCACCACATGCAGGGTAAAAGGGGTCTGGTACAATAGGTTGTTTCTTACCGGACAGATATCACAGGAATCAGGGCAGAATCATAGATATTACAGCTGGATTGAAAATGTTCCTGTCTCTTTAAATAAAAGTGTCTGTCAAATGTTGTACATGTATGTTTTGTCTGAGATACTGAGGTGAGAGTTTGTTTTGTCTTGTTTTTCTCTGCTCATGTATTGTTGTGTCTGCGTCCTCTCTGGGGTCCGTCTCTCTTAAACGGCTCATTCATTATCCCCAATAATGACCTGTTGACTTAAAGATTTGATTTATTTAATCCCTCACTTATCTTCTGTTTAGCTTTCCTTAAAACGTACATGGCGCTAATCAACTTACTAGCGTGCGAGACACTAAACACGGCCAATATTTGCTGTTAGTATAATTATCATTATTGCTTTATCATTAATTAAACAAAAGATTGGCTGCAATCCAGCGTGCTAAAGTAATGTATGAAAAGGTTTGTTGTTGTATATAAGTATCATAGAAAATACACTTAGATACAGCTCAGTAATAATTTTGCACCCTGGGGTTTTTTAAATAGACAGTGAAAATTTACATATATTTTGCCATTTGTCGATCAAAAGCATCTAAAAAAAAGCTTAAAATTTGAATATGTTGTGCATACTGTTACAACACAATAATCCGCAACATAAAGTAAATTCAACAGACTTGCTTAAAAATGAAAAAGGAAAAATCATAACTAAAGAATTATGGTTAAACAGCAAAATCAGAATTATTATACTTGGCTATTATGACTAATAAATCTGTCAAATTTTAAAAAACTGTGAAGAAGAATTAGGGGCAAAGGAAAAAGGTTAAAAATAAGAATATTCATACAAATTCTTTAAGGATATATACACCAATCAGGCATAACATTAAACCATCTCCTTGTTTCTACACCTACTGCCCATTTTATCAGCTCCACTTACCATATAAAAGCACTTTGTAGTTCTACAATTACTGACTGTAATCCATCTGTTTCTCTGCATGCTTTGTTAGCCCCCTTTCAGCCTGTTCTTCAATGGTCAGTACTCTCCCAGGACCACTACAGAGTAAGTATTATTTGGGTGGTGGATCATTCTCAGCACTGCAGTGACAATGACATGGTGGTGGTGTGTTAGTGTGTGTTGTGCTGGTATGAGTGGATCAGACACAGCAGCGCTGCTGGAGTTTTTAAATACTGTGTCCACTCACTGTCCACTCTATTAGACACCCCTACCTACTTGGTCCACCTTGTAGATGTAAAGTCAGAGACAATCGCTCATCCATTGCTGCTGTTTGAGTTGGTCATCTTCTAGACCTTCATCCTAGACCTGTTGGCTGGATGTTTTTGGTTGGTGGACTATTCTCAGTCCAGCAGTGACAGTGAGGTGTTTAAAAACTCCATCAGCTCTGCTGTGTCTTATCCACTCACACTAGCACAACACACACAAACACACCACCACCATGTCAGTGTGACTGCAGTGCTGAGAATGATCCACCACCTAAATAATACCTGCTCTGTGGTGGTCCTGACCATTGAAGAACAGGGTAAAAGCAGGCTAAAAAAGTATGTAGAGAAATAGATGGACTACAGTCAGTAATTGTATAACTACAAAGTGCTTCTGTATGGTAAGTGGAGCTGATAAAATGGACAGTGAGTGTAGAAACGAGGAGGTGGTTTTAATGTTATGGTTGATCGGTGTATTTCCTAGTAAATGCCTTAACTTGAATTCATTAAATACTGTGTCAATGCATGAAATGAGCATTTCTCGGTTTAAATAAAATTCTAGCATTGAGTCTTATTTTTAATAACTCTGCGAAAATTACCCCACAGAGATGTAAAATGTTGAATAGTAACTTTTTCTTACAAAACAAGTATTGATGTTAAATAACTTAGATATAAAAAAAAAAATCTTATGTTTAAATAATAAACAGTGATCAGAAATGCAATTAGTTTTTTACTTGTTAAACATACCTTTGCACTCAACCATATTAGCATTTAATCCTTAGACAGGTGCTACAGTCCTCATTTTTTAAAAAGCCTGAGGGTGGAGGGTAGAAATTATAGGCTTATCATTCCAAAAGCTTTAAACAGATGTAGCCACAAAGTAAAGAATTACGCAACAGTTACATTAAATATTCAAACTCATGCATTCCAGCTCTGTGTATTTTATGTAACGTGAATTGCTTAAAACAACTTTCACTATTTAACAATGGCACTGATAAGATGTGGCTTTGCCATGTGATTGGGCACACCTTCAGTCCCCAACCTCGGACATGAGCCAGTTTTTTATTATTTCTTTCCTGCTCTTTTACACTTTCTCTTATCCTTCCTTTGACACCTTTTTTCATCAGTAAGGGCAACAGACAGGACGATACCCTGCACGGTCAGTTTCCTGAGACTTGTGTAGATATGTGTGCACCACCTATCAGTTCAGTCCAGTATTGTAGTGTTTCCAGGGAGTTCCATGGAGTTCTCTCTCTGCACTGATGCCTTACACAGGAACAGCTCAGAGTAACACCTTTCCTGTTGGACCCTGTTAACACTTAGTGTGAACATTCGTTTTAGGTTTGCCAGACATTTGACTGTAGGAGGTAATTAAAACGTTTTGTTTTCTTTTACTGTTCAGTTTTGTTTTAGGGCAGTGATAGCTCAGTGGTTAAGTTACTGGATTAGTAAACAGAAGGTTGATGGTTCAAGCCCCGCCACCACCAAGTTGCCACTGTTGGGTCCCTGAGCAAGGCCCTTAACCCTCAATTGCTCATCGTGTTCAGCTCATCATGTAAGTCGCTTTGGATAAAAGCATCTGCTAAATGCTAAAAATGTAAATGTAAAATGTACTGTTCTATATTTTAGACTCAAATGTAATTACATATTCTGATGAGTCTACAAAGACCAAGTACCAGAAGCTAGTGGAACAGTGGAACAAATCATTGTATCATCCAATAAAACCAAGAATCTATTGATTTATTTAGTTTTTATTCCCTTGGACCATTATGTATTGACAAAAGCACACTAAGATGTTTTACTTTAAAAAATTTGAATTTGATGCCGGTAGCACACTCAAAGCTGGAACAGAGGTATGTGTACCATGTGTTCCATCATTTTTTATATAAATTACACTGTTTCATTGTTCGGGAACTGAGGACATTAATTGGTGCAGTTTGCACAAAGAATTTGTTGCCCATTCTTGCTTAATAAAAGACTTCAGCTGCTGTCCATTTATGGACTGACCAAGTACCAAGCTAAAAGACCTTTAAACAACTGGCGTAATGGTAGAAGCCACGCTGCTGGAAACAGTACCTAAGGTCCGGGGGTTAGATTTAAAGGCTGGGCTTACAAATACAGATGGTGTATGGCATTTCATGAACCTAGCCAATGGGAATGGGGGGGGCACCCTTAGTGCCAGTCCCAAGTCCGGGTAAATAGCAAGGTTGCATCTGGAAGGGCATCCGTCATAAACACTGTGTCAAATCAAATATAAAGATGAATGATCCACTATGGCAACTCCTTACGGGAGCAGCCGAAAAGAATCATTCATACATACATTTCCTTAGCTGTGCTCTCCAGGATTAATATTGATTATTAATATTTTAGCAGTGTCATCCGATGACGTATTACTCAATATCTAGCCAACATGCTACTATTTAACTAACATACTAAAGGCAAGCATAATAACGTAGTTAGCAACAGGGATGAGACACGTTTCACCCAGTATTGAGCACTGACCACTTGGGATCAGATCACCCAAGACACGTCTTAAATCAGAAAGAACCAAACACAAAGGAAGTGGGGTTACACAGTGAACATTTCAAAATGAGTCCTATAGAAGAATACATCACCAACACACCAGTCTTGGCAGAGTCTCACCAGTACCAACTGTCAAACTCATTCATGCCTCCAACATTTTAAATGTACACAAGATGGAGAGAATGTGGGGGTGTTTAGCTGGAAAACACAACACAACAAAGGCAGTCTTCTTGGTTTCAGGGGGTGAAAGTGTTACTTTGGGATTGGGGGTGGGGGTTAGGAGACAGATTCCATCAGATACTCGCTACAAAGCTCAGGTCATTAGCATCCCTGTGAAATGTATGAGGTGAATGTTTTGGGGGGATATCTGAAAAAAGGCTTACATTACTCACTGCTGTGTCCAGTAATATGTATAACAGATTGTTCAAAATAATTCATAAACAAGCCAATTCCAAACAATTCTAAAAAGAGACAGTTGTAGCCTAGCGGTTAAGGTACTGGACTAGTAATCAAAAGGTCACTGGTTCAAGCCCCACCACTGCCAGGTTGTCACTGTTGGGCCCTCGAGCATGACCCTTGGACCTCAATTGCTTAGACAATATACTGCCACAGTATGTAAATGTAAACAGCTGGTACAGAAGGTAATGCCAATGGCAACCTGAACATCTGCAAAGGTATCATTAATGCTGAGAAATACATACGGAGGAACATATGCTTCCATCACTTTTAGGGATGTTTCGGCAAGGCGATGACAAACAGCTTTTACAACAGTGTGGCTGTGACAAAAATATACATATTGCAATGTAGAATTGCCTGAGTTTTGGGGGTTTTAATCCTGGGCTGGGCTCACAAATCAGTCCATCTTACTAAAACACCATGATGTTGCTGTTTTTCTTTTAATTTGTCACTAATCTGTATACTCACTCTGGAAAAAACTAGTGTCCCTTTTTATTATATTTCATACTTTTAGATAATAAATATTTGAAATCATTTTATTTGTCAAGCTAATGTCTTCACTAATGCAACAGGATATTTTCAACCATTAAATCAAAGCAGTAATCCCAATAATCCCAATATATATTGGGAGGATATGTCCAGATATTCAGATATTCAGCTTTGATTTGGTCCCCACCGGTGTTCAATTCATGGCTACGGCCTTGCATCAAACAGTCTCAGGCTGTGTCCCATAACACATAATAGGTTAACTAATGTTATTATTATATTAATACACTAGGTAATACATATTATGTGGTTTAGGACACAGCAACAACTAGGTGTCAGTATGTCAGTACAAAAAACACCACAAAAAGACCACTGACCAGCCTGTCAGTCAGGCTAAAGTGAGACTGATGTGAAGAGATGAGCATGAGATTATTGTTAGCCTATTCTGAGACACTCAGCCTTATTAGTATCTTTAAAAAAGCCTGTTGGCAGTCAGTGCTGAAACCTGCTCCACCTGTTTACTGCAAAAATGCACATCAAAGCTTCAGTACCTGCACTAACCGAAAGTCAGAACTGTTACAGATGTTTGTTTAAATACAGCGCATTAGCAGTGAAGAGTAGGAACATTTGCATGAGGCTGTTGTAGATAAGGAAGGCAGCAAGAAACCTAAAACAAGCTTAACATCACAACATCCTGACTCATTTAAGTCAGGGAACACATCTCATCTAACATTAAAATTAGAGTTGCTGATGGGCGCTGTCTGCCAAGGATTTTCTCAGACTGAATAGAAAAGCAATAAAATTCAAAACTTCTCACAACAAAAAACAAGTAAGACTTACTACAGATGTAGTACAATTAAAAGTGTCACTTTTAATTATGGACAATTTAATTTAGTTTAAAATGCATTTTCTTCTTATTATTGATTATTACCATAGATTATTATTATGTGCTGGCTTTAAATGACAAGCTACACAAGTATTTGGACACCTGACAATGATCCATTTAAAAAACAAATGGCATTAAAATAGAGTGACCTATTTGTTTTCTGAGAAGGCTTCTCACAACATTTTGAAGTATGCCTATTCAGTCAAAAGAGCATTTGTATGGCTGGGAACTGATGTTGGTCAAGAAAGCCCCAACTAAGGCTCCAGTTTAATACAAAGCTGTTCACTCGGGCTGAGGTCAGGGCTCTATGCAAGCCACTGGAGTTTATTTCTTATTGTCTATAGAGCTTCTCATGCTGGAATAGGAACGGGCTTTTCCTAAATCGTTGCTGCAAAACTGGAAGCATATCATTTATATTATGTAATTGATTGAATATACATGTTATCAGTTGTGGCTGAAACACAAGTAACCAAAAATTAGAAGGGGTGTTTTAATACTTTAGTCCTTATAGTTTCTTTAACTTACTCCACAAACTATTTTTGCACAAAATAATGACCGATAGTGTTGCTAGTGGATATCATACAAGTTCAATAATAAAGGAGATGAAAACAGATCTGCAGAATTCTCTAGAACATGACAGGTCATGGACAGCTTACAATCATTGTGATTGAACACTGAATTCAAAATGGTATTTTAAAATATACAGCCGACAGCCAGAGCAGCGGTTTATCTAAAAAGTTGGATGATGTAATGGGCAGATATGAAATCTATGAATGTTTTCTGGCTTGACCTGAAATGAACAGCAGTTATTCATACGGTACTGTAAATATTTCATATACACTGATTAGCCAAAACAAAACCAAGAATGTCCATGGTAATGACTATTTTATAACAATTGTTTGTATATGTTTGCCTGATTGAAGTTGGGCAGCATCAAGACCTGAGAGCCTTTGATAAGGGCCAACTCACTATAGACAGATCACTTGGTTGAAGTTTCTCTAAAACAAAAGCAAGCAAGTACCCACAACACTGGTCCTACGAGGAACAAAGAATGAACCATTGACAAGCTGCTGGGTGGCCAATACTCCTTGATGCCAAAGGACGTAAAGGCTATGGCGTCTGGTACAGACCAACAAGGAGCCACTGTGTCTCAAATCACAGATCATTGTAATCCTGGTGATAAGGTGAATATGCCCACACAGAGTGCATCAAACTGTTCCATGTACGAGCCTGCCTAGTCCCCAGCCAGTCACCCATGGTAACTCCTGTCCACCATCAAAAGCACTTACAATTGGTATACAGGCATTAGTACAGGACATCAGAGCAATGTAGGAAAGTTGACCACGCCAACAAATCCTGTTTTCTTTAAGATCATGTGGATGGCTGAGTATGTGTACATTGAAGGACCTACTGGTAATATACTGATACCAGACAACACAGGACCCCTCCAGACATCTTGTGGAGTCCAGATTAGGTGATGTCTCACCAGGTTAGAAGTTCTGACAGCATATTAGGTGGGTGGTTCTAATGTTTATTAATGTTATTATTGTGTTTGTCTATTATAATGGCATGTAATGCTCCTAATTTTGTCATTTTGTCATAGTACAAGACAAAGTTTGCTTTATTATAACTATGAAAACCTGATAAATCTTTGCTTAGTGCTGTAGGATAGTTGGGGAAGCTACATTCCTTTGACCATGTATATTCCCTAATGTACCACCAAATTTAATCATGATCTATTTAGCAATTTTACTAAAGCTCATTCTTGTTTGCAGGTTGTTTCTAGCCTGATGCTTAATTAAGCCAAAGTGTGAAAATCCCAATGTAAGTATTTGCCTCTAATATTTGACCGAGAAATTTAGCAGCGGCTGTGCTCTTATCAGTCTGCTAATGGGTTAATTAGTTCTGCATAATGACCCTGGTAAGTACAATCAATATCTTCTTAAATCTTGTTAAGAAAGCAGCAGGGGTTAATGCATACTTTATTGGATTTTCAAGAATACTACAAAAATTGCTTACCGAGAAAAGAAATGTGGTTGCTGAGACAGTTATTCAAATATCTGAATTATTTTTTTTATGTAACCCTTCAGGTGAAGTAAGATCAAACTCTAGTTCTGGTGCTGCTGAGCAAGATAACGTATCAGTTTTACTGCTAGGGGTTGGTGCGTCATTTACAAAGTGACATGAAAATGTTTTGGGGGTAAATATTACCAAAATTACCAAGGTGAGTCAATTTCTCTGAATCAGGGAATCAACTCTTTTTGAAGTTTCAGTTCCTTTAATTGGGTGCAAATACGAACCAAATGTGATCCAAAATACTTTAAGGCTAAAAGTATCAATGCTTTAAAATAAAATACTCCCTGTAACAGCATGACTTTGACCGTCTGTGTTTTGTCCATGGTTTTGGAATACAATTTCCTAACTTGTTAGCAACCCTCAAGGGTTAACAACCAATCTATACAACTGCCCCAGTTAGGCTGGTTTACTGGGACTGAGCTATTATATCGTTTCACAATAGCAGTTCTATTTCGCACGTAAACATCCAGTGTGGTTGCAGTGTGGTTGTGAGTACAAATGCTGCAGGCATTGTTCGTTCAGTTAGTCCTTCGATACACTATGTTGCACTTTGGCATGTCACACACTGGATCTGTGAGTTTAACATGACAGTCTCAGGGGATTCTCAGGTGAAGCTGTCTGATTTAATACTTCATTCACATTTGCACAAGGGTCTACAGTTTATCAGATCAATTAGATGTGATTATGAATGTCAGATGAGACGGGACACGGTTAACTGTTGATCTGGTTTTATTTAATGATGCTTCTGTTTCTTGGGGCAGTTTACGAATAATACGAAGTGTACAAAGTTGTGAAACTGAGAGTGGAAAGGAGCGGGTCTGAGGATGATTATCTTGGTTAGCTAGAAAGGTGTGAGAGTGGAGGCCATTCAAGTCTGAAAATGAAGCCATAAGTAGGAAACCAAAGCAAAAAAACAGTTGTACAGTTTACATCTAGCTTTAATCACACTGAGAAACTAGTACATGCTTCAAAAACTTTTAAATTGCTTCAACTTTTTCTTTAAAGGAAAATAAAGTCAACCAAGTATATTAGCATGTATGTATTATTGAGCTTGCATTGGCTATTTGTTAAAGTCTACTTTGACCACATGGTCCTATTTATAACGTTAAAAACTCTAAATGGTTTAGGTCCACCATATTTTGCTGATCTCCTTAAGCAACACAGCCCATTCCAACCAGTTCATTCAACCAAAGCAGATCAACTGATAATCACTCATACTGGGAAATATGTATATTTTGAAAATAGTGTTTCTGATTATGGTAGAAATTAGGGTTTTATAGGATTTTTTAAGTCCTAGTGGAACAAAAAACATTGGTTTAACTTGGTATTGTCTTGGGACCTTTTCTCTAAATAAACATAGATTTTACTATTTATAGTTATTTTATAGATTTATTATCAATTTCTTATAAATTCATAGCAACAGAAGCTAGTCTTAGTCAATGTTTTAATCATGTCTAGTGAACCAGGTCATATTTGTAGTTAGATGAAAGAAAAGTCTTGGTGTAGACATGTTTTCCAAATAGCTTTGGAAAGTCTATTACAGGACACACACACACACACATCAACACACACACTTAGGGAAATTTTAGTAGCTCCAATTTGCCTGACTGAATGTCTTTGGACTTGTGAGAGGAAACCCAGGCGGAACCCACACAGGACAGCCAGGGAAGGAGTTTGCATGTTCTCCATGTGACCGTGTTGGATTCCAGTGCTCCAGTTGGATTCCAGTGCTCCGGTCCAAAGACATGTAGTCAGGCCAATTGGAGCTACTAAAAAGTGCCCTAAATGTAAGTGAGAGAGAGAGAGAGAGAGAGTGTGTGTGTGTGTGTGTGTGTGTGTGTGTGTGTGTGTGTGTGTGTGTGTGTGTGTGTGTGTGTGTGTGTGTGTGTGTGTGTGTGTGTGTTTGTGATGTACTAGCAACTGTTTTTTTTCTGCCTTTGACCCAATTAATCTAACCAACTGCAACCCTAGCCAGGATAAATTGTTAGTAAAAACAAACACTAAATGAATAAATGAGTTAATTAATGAATTAACGAACGGTAAATGCTATTTATGGCCTTGCTATGTGTTAATATAGAAACATTTACAAAAACATTAGCAAACTTCACCTGCCTGGCTGAAGAACAAGAAAAGACAGGTGTGCAAATAATTGCTTTCCCCAGGTACGTTCCTGCTGTGCGGCGGTATGAAGGATACAGATTCCTGGATGGAATCCTTCTGCAAACTTTTGACCCTGGGGCCCTCCTGGAAAAAGAGCAATTCTATCAAGACAAAGAATTTTGCACTAGGGAATGAGAGATGGAAAGCTTAGTAACCACAGAGAGGACTAAACCACAGAAAGAACATTTATTTAATCAAGGTGGATGGACATGGAATGTAGAAGAATGCTTTTATTTGTCATATACACCGATCAGCCATAACATTAAAACCACCACCTTGTTTCTACACTTACTGTAAATTTTATCAGCTCCACTTACCAGATAGAAGCACTTTGTAGTTCTACAATTACTGACTGTAGTCCATCTGTTTCTCCACATGCTTTGTTAGCCCCCTTTCATGCTGTTCTTCAATGGTCAGGACCCCCACAGGACCACTACAGAGTAGGTATTATTTAGGTGTTGGATTATTCTCAGCACTGCAGTGACACTGACACTGTCACTGCTGGACTGAGAATAGTCCACCAACCAAAAATATCCAGCCAACAGCGTCCCGTGGGCAGCGTCCTGTGACCACTGATGAAGGTCTAGAAGATGACCAACTCAAACAGCAGCAATAGATGAGCGATCGTCTCTGACTTTACATCTACAAGGTGAACCAACTAGGTAGGAGTGTCTAATAGAGTGGACAGTGAGTGGACACGGTATTTAAAAAATTCCAGCAGCGTTGCTGTGTCTGATCCACTCACACCAGCACAACACACACAAACACACCACCACCATGTCAGTGTCACTGCAGTGCTGAGAATGATCCATGTAGAGAAACAGATGGATTACAGTCAGTAATTGTAGAACTACAAAGTGCTTCTATGGCTCATCACTCCAAAATATTTGTCAACTATTAAACTTGTAAACGTGTGTATTAATACGTTCCAATGTGGCTAAGAAAAGCAAAGAATAGCAATAATCTAAAAGCAGCAGTTGTGAACACAATTCCTAACTTGTCACATTGATACAATTAACTGAGTCATAAAGCTGGTACATTATTTCCTTATAACAGGATGTAAATTATATTGTGGTGGAATGCCAGAAAAAGAGAAAAAAGAAACAAAGATACAAAGATTTGTTTCCTATAAGTCAATCATTTAAAAACAGTATGTTTTATTTACAACCCCAAATCAGGAAAGGTTGGGACAGTATGGAAAATGCAAATAATAAAAATAAAAAAAACAGAGTTTCTTACATTTACTTTATATTTCATGTTGTGTCTGGTCAACTTTATTTCATTTATTAATAAACATCCATTCCTGCATTTCATGTCTGCAACACATTCCAAAAAAAGTTGGGACAGTAAAGCATTTACCACTTTGTAGTGTTGCTATTCCTTTTCACCACACTTTTGGCACCGAGGAGACCAAGTGATTTAGTGTTTCAGGTTTTATTTTGTCCCATTCTTCCTGCAAACACGTCTTAAGATGTGCAACAGTACGGGTCGTTGTTGTCGCATTTTTCTCCACACATTCTCTATTGGGGACAGGTCAGGACTGCAGGCAGGCCAGTCCAGTACCCGTACCCTCTTCTTCCGCAGCCATGCCTTTGTAATGTGTGCAGCATGTGGTTTTGCATTGTCTTGTTGAGAAATGCATGGACGTCCCTGAACAGGATGACATCTTGAAGGCTGCACATGTTGCTCTAAGATCTTAATGTACTTTTCTGCATTAATGCTGCATCACAGAAGTGTAAATTACCTTTGCTGTTCAAACTGTCTGCAATCAAGTAAAATTCAAAGTAAATGTAAGGAACACTGCATTTTTATTTTATTTGCATTTTCTATACTGTCCCAACTTTTTCTGATTTGGGGTTGTATTTAGGAAATTAGTCCCTCACATCTATTAGCTTTTATACAGCGGTTGCTATGATTACATATCAATGGAGATGAACAATATGTTATAAACAAATCTTATAAATAATTAGTTTTAGTATAATTAATAGTATTTGTTCAATTGTAACATTGGTGAGGATACTCATCAGCCAATATTAGATTAAGAGAAGCATGTGGGTATAAATGTAGACAGTCACAGAGCATTGGAGTGCCAAATGCATGGTGGTTCAAGTCTCTCCCATACTTTTCTGTTGTTTCTACTTAAATCCTCATTGCTGGTGGGCTGGTGTTTTGTAAGTTCCCCGGTGCTTAGAACCTTTTTCATTTCAAGTTTTGTGCTTCTCCAAACAGAAACAAACAGACAAGTATTACTTCTATTTTTAATTAAGAAGCCAGGTACCAAAATCTAAAAACAGGTATACAATAAGCCTCTATCAGTACTTAAATGATTATGTATGTTTTGTGCATGTTATACTGTATTGTATTTTTAATGGCTTTCTATTGTTTAGGGTTAATATACAGTGTATCACAAAAGTGAGTACACCCCTCACATTTCTGCAAATATTTTATTATATCTTTTCATGGGACAACACTATAGAAATAAAACTTGGATATAACTTAGAGTAGTCAGTGTACAACTTGTATAGCAGTGTAGATTTACTGTCTTCTGAAAATAACTCAACACACAGCCATTAATGTCTAAATGGCTGGCAACATAAGTGAGTACACCCCACAGTGAACATGTCCAAATTGTGCCCAAAGTGTCAATATTTTGTGTGACCACCATTATTATCCAGCACTGCCTTAACCCTCCTGGGCATGGAATTCACCAGAGCTGCACAGGTCGCTACTGGAATCCTCTTCCACTCCTCCATGATGACATCACGGAGCTGGTGGATGTTAGACACCTTGAACTCCTCCACCTTCCATTTGAGGATGCGCCACAGGTGCTCAATTGGGTTTAGTCCATCACCTTTACCTTCAGCTTCCTAAGCAAGGCAGTTGTCATCTTGGAGGTAGTGTTTGGGGTCGTTATCCTGTTGGAAAACAGTTTTCGCTCTGTTCGCTCTGTTTCAGAATGTCACAGTACATGTTGGAATTCATGTTTCCCTCAATGAACTGCAGCTCCCCAGTGCCAGCAACACTCATGCAGCCCAAGACCATGATGCTACCACCACCATGCTTGACTGTAGGCAAGATACAGTTATCTTGGTACTTCTCACCAGGGCGCCGCCACACATGCTGGACACCAACTGAGCCAAACAAGTTTATCTTGGTCTCGTCAGACCACAGGGCATTCCAGTAATCCATGTTCTTGGACTGCTTGTCTTCAGCAAACTGTTTGCGGGCTTTCTTGTGCGTCAGCTTCCTTCTGGGATGACGACCATGCAGACCGAGTTGATGCAGTGTGCGGCGTATGGTCTGAGCACTGACAGGCTGACCTCCCACGTCTTCAACCTCTGCAGCAATGCTGGCAGCACTCATGTGTCTATTTTTTAAAGCCAACCTCTGGATATGACGCCGAACACGTGGACTCAACTTCTTTGGTCGACCCTGGCGAAGCCTGTTCCGAGTGGAACCTGTCCTGGAAAACCGCTGTATGACCTTGGCCACCATGCTGTAGCTCAGTTTCAGGGTGTTAGCAATCTTCCTATAGCCCAGGCCATCTTTGTGGAGAGCAACAATTCTATTTCTCACATCCTCAAAGAGTGCTTTGCCATGAGGTGCCATGTTGAATATCCAGTGGCCAGTATGAGAGAATTGTACCCAAAACACCAAATTTAACAGCCCTGCTCCCCATTTACACCTGGGACCTTGGCACATGACACCAGGGAGGGACAACGACACATTTGGGCACAATTTGGACATGTTCACTGTGGGGTGTACTCACTTATGTTGCCAGCTATTTAGACATTAATGGCTGTGTGTTGAGTTATTTTCAGAAGACAGTAAATCTACACTGCTATACAAGCTGTACACTGACTACTCTAAGTTATATCCAAGTTTCATGTCTATAGTGTTGTCCCATGAAAAGATATAATGAAATATTTGCAGAAATGTGAGGGGTGTACTCACTTTTGTGATACACTGTACATGCTCGTATTCTGTCCAACACCCCACCAAAACACATTTCTTGTACACCCTGTACACACCAAAGATCCTTCTTGCCAGTGGTTTCTGAGCTGGAAGATATACAGTTTAACAAAACCAGGAATTTCTTCTCCAGGAAGCGCTAAAGTACTGATTACAAATCAAGGCTGCTGTTTTTGGTTTTTCATTTCCCATGCTCGTCCGATACTAATTGTTCTGGCGCTCGCCTCTTACTTCTCCTTGCCCGTTCTCTTTTGATGCATTAGCGAAGGTGCCGTCTCTGTGTTGCTCTTTCACATCATGCGAGGAAGCAAATTTGTGTTAGATAGCAGTGGATTTCCCCTGCTTCTTGGGAGATGTGGAGGGGGGCTTAATTACTACTCTGGAGCCTGTAGATTAGAGTGTAATAGATTTTTGAAGTGCCTCACTAAAAAGCCAGTAGAAGAGGAAGACAAACAGAGGGTGGACGGGGGGAAGGGTATCAGTACGGTCATCACTCAGAACATACAGCCAGGAGCTATTACTGAGCCACTATTACATGTACCGTGCAACAGGATGCCATTCAAACAGCCTTAACCTTTTTTTAATTGAAACGTTATATCATTCTATATACTTAGATTTTCCTTTTTAAACAGATGTTTTAAATTCATTTCACTATTACAGTGGAGTGTAACATTTCTCCATTTCAAACCGAGACTAAGAAATTAGTTATTGAGGCAAGACTGGTCATCCAATTACATCTGTCCGTGACCAGCAGCACCAATGGCAAGCTTAAGCAAATTATCCAGCCTGTATTAATGTGCTATGTGCTATGTGATAAAAACACATAGCACATAGCACATTAAGAGTTCTACCTCTTGTGGTAACTTCCTTCAGGGTTCGAATCCAGAGTGGTGCTATTGGTCGGGTTAGGCGTCTACATACAGACTTGATTTGCTATATCTGAGGGGTCTGATGGCTGAAGCCCAGCACACCCAAGGTTTCCGGGAAAACCAGACCCACTACAACTGGCAACTATTAAATCACTGTGTATTTAATAATGCAACTCAGTACTTGAGAGTTTACCTTTATAGAGCCGATTTGACTGTTAGCCTACGTCATGTGACTTAATTGATTCATTTATTGCAGCCCATACATGTATAAAAAAAAGCTGTAAAACTAATTTACTTCTAAAGCTAATAGCAATTATTCATATTTATGTCATTACTTTTAATGACATTCCTTATCTTAAATATAAGGTTGTAACAAACATACCTTACAAATGGCAGATAAAAGTATCTCATTAAAATAATACATTTTGGAGTTTCTCTCCTGCGTATGAACTCTTCATTATAAACTCATTATAAACTGGTTCAATTGGAACTATATGTGCACCCCCAATGATTGGTGATGTCCACAGAATTGAAAAAAAAAAATTATACAGTAATTTAAATTCATTTACTTTATTTTTAGTTAAAATAAAAACATCTAGTTCTCTCAACAAATGTCCATGTACACTATTATTCAGTACCTGTCCTGATAACCTCTAATAAGCAATTTTGGTTCGTGCTAACAAGCTTCTGACACCTTTCTTGTGAAATCTTCCATTCCATCCATTCTTGTCATGCAAACGAGCTTCAGCTCATTGAGACTGCAACTGCCTCTTCAAATCCCTCCAAAGATTTTATATGGGCTTTAAATCTAGAGACTTAAAAAAAAGGCCGATCCAGGATATTCCAGGACTGATTCCTTAGCCACTTGTACTTGGGATCATTATTTTGTTGAAAAGACTATTTATCTCCAAGGTTCAATTTCACAACATAAGGTATAACATTCCTTACTGTGAATCCATGATACCAGTCACATGATCAAGATTGCCAGGAAGATTTGCTGCTGCGCCATAAGTTTGGAACTTCCGGACAGCATTCCCAGTGGAGTCTCTAGGAATGTTCAAGAAGATGTCTTTGAAATCTTCTTTTACCCATTGTGCTTTTGGTGCAGTTGTAGCCTAGTGGTGAAGGTACTGGACTAGTAATCTGGTTCAAGCCCCACCACTGCCAGGTTGCCACTGTTGGGCTCTTGAGCAAGACCCTTAACTCTTAATTTCTTAGACAGTATACTGTCACAGTACTGTAAGTCGCTTTGGATAAAAGCGTCTGCTAAATGCCGAAAATGTAAATGGTGCAATTACATGAAATGATCTCCTCGTACAGTTTTTACGAGCATTAGTTTTCACAATGGTCCCAAAACACTTTGAAGACTGGAATCTCAGGGTGGAGTATATGTAACACGTCACAGCTGGAGCAATATTATGTTGGGGTGGAGGAACTATCCTACAATTCTAAAATACTATATCATTCAACTGATAAAGACTGCATTTAGAGTTTAGAGTATAATTTAGTATTTTCAATTGGAAAGATTGCCGTGCAACTGCTCTGTAGCTTCAGAGGTCACTGCTAACTGAAGCCCTGTTCGCACAGCTCCGCTCTCTGGCACGGACGAGTGGAAGTGAAAGGGCTCGTCCTTTTGTGACGAGAATTTAACCCGGTCAGAGCGAGCAGGGAACGACGCGGGTGGTACAAGCACTTGGTGCAAATATTTACCTGGCCAGGCCAATTTGTCAAGCCAGACAAGGTGCTGGAAAATTAACGACCGCCTGCTTTTAAGCATTCCATCACTGTCATAAATCAGCAGCAATGACATTAATGACTGGGTCGATTATTTCTGCTAAATAATACGTGAGCAGCCACAAAAAAAAAATTATAAAACAGCACTTCTACATTATTTGTGTAAACATTTTAATATTAGCATTATTTTAAATGCATTGAGTGATGATAAAGGTGTTTGAGTAAGTAAAGCAAGTAAATTTGCAATGTCCGACTCTACATGTCCCATGAATTTATTCATTTATCTTCTTAAGTGAAAACACTGGGCGAAAGGCAGAAACACACCCTGGCTGGGGTGCCAGCCTTTCACAGGGAATCGTACAATAACATATGTTCACAGTCATTTTAGTCTATTCACCTTCTGCATAAAAAAATTCAAAGTATCTGTATGAAACCCACAAAAACACATACAAGACATGCAAGACTCCACACAGACAGTGACTGAAGAAAAAAGGATCAAACCCAGGATCCCGGAGCCCATGTTGTTGTGCACCTCCTCTACCAACTGTGTGAATGGAGGCCAGATTTAAACCAAGGTCCCTAGGACGACGAAATTGTGCAGCACCCACACTGCAGTGACACAAGACAGACAGCTGAAAAATGAAAGCTTTTGCAAATACTGATGAAACCACAAGGGAAACGCTGAATAATTCATGCTGTTGAATGGAATAATCTTGTTGGTGCCCGGGGTCAAGCCAGCGAGTTGCGTTCGACTTTCATGAATTACAACAAAAAAGTCAAAGCCTTGGTATGTAGGGCACCAGAGCAATTGGAACGCCTTTAATGTATCCTGGTATACACAGATGAACCAAAACATTAGGACCACCTCCCAAAAACGTGCCTGCCATTGCCTATTTCAGAACAGTTGTGTACGTCAAGGTCAGGTATGTATTAAATGTTGGGCTGATGGTAGTTCCTCATAGTTCATGTGTTGAATACAGCAGATATGAGCAATATAGAGACTTGATAAGGGCCAAATTGTTATGGCCAGACAGCTGGGTAAAAGTCCGACAAGCTACAAACCACCAACAGGTTGTTGGGTAGCCAAGACTCACTGATGCCAAAAAACATGAGGGCTATGGTGCCTGGTTCAAACCAAAAGAAGAGCTATTGTGACTCCAAGTGCAGATTAAAATGCATCTGAACTGGTCTGATAGTTTCTGTTTTCTCCATGATCATGGGGATGTTCCATGTGCATCCTTTACCGTCAGACAAGATGGCACCAAGATGCACCATTAGACGATCAACATTGCAATGTATAGAAGTTGAGGGGCCTGCTGGTAAAGTCCTGTTACCAGATATCACAGGACTTGTTCAGATGTCTTGTGGAGCCAATGTCAATGATTCATTCATTCATTCTTTAATTAATTTTTTTAATAACAACTGTATCTTGATCAATGTTGAGGTGGCACTCACACCGTCCAAATACACTGGACGCAGGGCAGAAAACACACACTGGACAGAGCACCAGTCCATCAAACACTCATACACTCATCTACTCATTCACAAAATTATGAGGAACTGATAGCTCAGCAGGTAAAGTACTGGACTAGTAATCAGAAGGTTGCCGGTTCAAGCCCCACCACTGCCAAGTTGCCACTGTTGGGCCCCTGAGCAAGGCCCTTAATCCTCAATTGCTCAAAAACTGTATAAAGGCTAGATAAAGGCGTCTGCTAAATGCCGAAAATGTAAATGTAAAATTAGGGTAACCAACCCACCTATAGCATCTTAAAACAGAGGAGGAAACCAATGAACCTTTCAGACAGTAACCTTTGAAGACATGAACTCAGAACCCTGGTGCTGTGCACTATGCCACCTAGCTATGTTTTTTCACTCATGTATTTTCTTTTCTGTTTGTCACCATGCCAGCTATTACACTCCACACGTACACACAAACAAGTACTATAAACACTGCACATGCACACTGAAAGCCTTCCCATTTCCCATTAGCTTACGCTACAGCATCAGCATGCAAGCTCTCACTCCTCAGATCCTCTAGAATAATAATTATCTGCCTGCATCTCCCAACATAAAACCATGTCCAGAAGGAAACTACACTGTCTGCCAAACTGCAATCAAAGTGCTATCTCTTTAATTGTGTTTGGAGAAAAAGAAAGAGAACTTCCTTTTCTCTGAACACAAACATAAACGTGACTTACTTTTTTTATTTTTTATTATAGCACACGTATTTCCTTTTTACAACACACTTTTTATAACTTCACTATACTATATTTATTTATTTATTAGAGCACTTTTATTGTTTCACTGTAGTGCATTTAGATATTTCTCACAATAGGACATGTAATTCTATACTGAGCAATGTTACTATATCACTATAGTGCATTTAACTCTTTACTGGATCACTATAGTGTACTCAGATGGTTTTCACTAGTACAGTTGTTTTATTTGTGTTTTTTTTTTAATTGCATATATTCATTGTCTTTTAGGAGTTCATATTTTCCTAAACAATATTGCATTTTATATATTTATACAGCAACGTCCTTTAAGACAGCACATATTCACTATTACTTTAATATAGTACTTTATTTTCAACATCATGTACCTTTATGTATTTACTATAGTACACTTTTATTTCTTTACACTAAAAGACTTTATTTCTTTATTATGGAAAACTTTTCTTTACTATAAAAAAATTATTTCTTTACTATAGTGCACTTTTTTATTTTGTTTACTTTGTACGACTTTGTTTTTTACACTAGATTTCTTTACTCTTGAAAACTCATATTTCTTTACTATAGTGAACTTTTATTTCTTTACTCTTCCACATTTTTACCATAACACACTTAATTTCATATGGCACACTTTCATTTATTTTTTGTATAGTCAATATTTCCTTCTTTACTATAGAACACTTTTATTTATTTACTGGTAATGCCAAATAGTGCGAACAGCACTAAATTATTAATACATATAGTATTTTATTATGTTTTATTTATTTTTTATTAAAACATCTATCATGTTTATCTTGTGGATGTGTACCAAAAAGTTTGTATTAAAAAAAAAAACGTTACACATGTCATGACTATAACATACAGAAATCCCATAAAGGTTTAGGCTAATAGTGGACATACTGTAAATGAAATGTTTTGTATAGTTTTGTATAGTTAATAAAAATAATAATAATACGTTTGTATTTCAAATTATAATATGATAAAAAAATAACGGAATGTAATGTGATCTTTAAATTGGGGGAGGGGTTAAGCTAAATAAAAATTGTTAATGTTGTCTGTTTATTACATTCTAAGTTGAATAAGAGACCATAGTCTAAAATCATTCTTACAGCCTGTGACAGTGAGAACAGACTACATGTTGATTTCAGTGCAGCTTGGACTTTTGGGTATTAGTAAGATTCGTAGCTCTTGGACTTAAAGCGACCCACCTTGTCTCTAAACATGATTTCAGGAGACTAACACTTCTGATTTGCATAATAATCAACTGAAAGAAAAGGCTTATTGACTCAGGCATCATTAAGTCAGGTTGAGTCTGCTGTTTGACATTGAGATTATCATGTTGTTTCGATGGTTCCGAGATTTCACAGCTCGTTATTTACATGGTAATTAATTGCAAATTCGATCCGAACAAATTATATCGGTTCCCCTGCGTCTCTTCATATCAGCTCCGGATCTGCTTCATTTAAATATTGAAGAAACTGCCGCACAGGCCGAAACTCGCAGTGCAAATAGTAACAACTGCCAAGACTTTTATTTACTGTGGGTATTTATTTAGAACCGAGTTATGTTGATGTTTATTTAGTATTCCGACTTTTAGGTCGTTTAATATGTTTTAATTGTTTTGATTTTTTCTGTGTTATTTATTGTTTTATGGTAAAAGTGCATTTTTATGGCAACTTTTTGCAGACCCGTGCAGAATAAACCCTGATCGATCAAAGTGTGATTGGAAACACATTGCGCCCCCTGTTGTACTCAGTTCTCTTTTCCTAAATATAAATAAATAAATAAATTCAACTAACAACAATAATTATAAATAATAAATCATTATTATTATATTATATGTATCGTTAATTCTTAACAATTTAGTAGGAATGGCATTGTCTACAAACAATAATTCTAGTTATACAAAAAAATCCTTGAACGAAATAGTAAATAGAAAATATAATAAAATAATAACTAAAACAATTAATAAATACAATTAAAATTAAAATCATTAAAAATAAATATTAATGTTACTCCTACTACAACAACAACAAGTAGTACTAGTAGTAGTAGCAGGTGTAGTGGTAATAGTAGTATTTTTTATTATTATCATCATCATTATTATTATTAATAGTAATTCTAGTAATGGTTGAATTACTTAAATTACTAAATTGCATTTCTAAAAATGCTTAAATGTTTTATTTATTAAATAAACGATTTTACTTGTGGAATTTTGTTTCTTTTTATAAAAACAATTGTAAGGAAAGATAAAGTAATAAGCCTTAGTAATTTTTAAATTATTATTATTATTATTATATTGTTATTGTTGTTTTATTGTTGTTTTTATTGTTTTATTGTTGTTGTTATTATTATTTTTATTGTTGTTGTAAGATAAAAGATAAAAAAATCCCTTTAAAAGGTTCTAAAGGGTTTAAAATATTTTACAAATTTACATTACAACCAGTTAAGAACATTTAGAAGGCATACTTTGGCTATAACTTATTTAGTCACACATAGGTCATAAACATACATAACCTGAACCTAACTCTTAAAAACTGAAGTACTACATTGTATCCTTTTGTTGCAGGTTGTTGGTCTACCTTTAGATTGTATATCTGTACTTAAGAGACATGTCAGTACTGTCATTTCTGGAGTCGTAAATGAACATAACTAGGTCACTATATTAGAAAAAATCACATCACACAAGTAAATTAGGCTCTAAAACACCCGTTTTAATTACAGGCTGAGGAAAACCTGCTGGGGTTAATAATTATAGAGTGTTTATGACAGCTCCACACACACACACACACACACACACACACACACACACCTGAGCGCGAGCCTGCATTTACACGCGCTACAACTTCACTCCGAGAGCCGGCGTCGCGTGTTGCGTCACTAAGCCCCGCCCACACGTCATTCAAAACGGGTTTAAAAGGGGAGCGGAGCGCAGGTTCAGGTACTCGGACCTTGTGAGCGCTTCCACCAACTTCTACTGAATGAGAAAGTAAACTTGGTGAACTTTTCAGAATTGTACAGGATGGCTATGGCGGATGCGCTTCTTCCGACTGGCTTTCCTAGCAGTCAAGCTTTGGATGAAAAACACGCTGAAATCATGCGAGTAAGTAGATTTGTTTTATAATGAATATACATGCTGCTTAGAAATGTGTAGCTGCGTTGTAATAAATAAGATGTTATTATGTAAGCCTATATAAAGTACACTTTTCCTCAAGTGTTGCCTTGATTGCACATGATTTTAATGTTTGCACCAATTTTTTATGGAAAAAATCTGCTTATTGGTTGTCAGCAAATGTGTCTGAGCCTGTATAGTAGTCTGTTTACAAAATGTAAACATTCAAAGATAAATTCAATATCAGCAATCTATAGCAACTTATAACTTATAGCTAATTATTTTATGAATTGTTTATGAATGCAGTGAATGCAATTTACAGCACCTTCAGAACACAAATGGCTTAAATTTCTTTAATGTAAAACAACCATCAGGAATTCATTGTCATTGTTTTAAAAAAAATTTTTTGTTCTATTTATTAAATAAATTATTCTACTTGTTGAATTTTGTTTCTTTTTATTGTTAGGAAAGATAAAGTTATAAGCCTAAGTAATTTTAACAATATTATTATTATTATTATATTGTTATTATTATTATTATTATTATTATTATTATTATATTATACAGGCATTCATTGTCATTGTTTTAAATGATTTCTTTTGTTTATTTATTTAATTTAGTCAAATGAATTCTGATCACTGACAAAATAATGGCCCTAGAAAGCACGTCAAAACTAGTAGCAGACCAACTGCACTAAAACATGACCTTGTATTTATTTCATTTAAATATGCAGATAATTTTACAATGCATAAAAACATTACAGCAACATAATAGAGTATTATTTGTGTATTTATTTAATTTTTCTAAACCGCATGACTAACCATATAATTGTGTTTTTACAGGACTGGGCCCCGGATCAAATGACTGTTGGCACAAAACCGCGCTTCGAAGTCGAGTTCAGCATCGTGGAGTCCCCTCCTCTGACCAGGGACGAGGACGAGCTGTCCAGATTCCTTGATCTCGAGTTCATCCTGTCCAACTCTTTGGCCTCAGAAGGCGAGCGCCGCTCCGTACCCGCTGCGTATCCACTGCCCGAATCACCGGATAGCTGCAGCGCCGCGTATGACAGCACCGAAACAACACACGGCCTTGTAGCTGAGCTTCTCAGCCCAGACATGAGCTATCGACCCGACCCGAGTCAAGACTTCCAGCAGAAAGCGCACTTCGACACCCCGGAATACACCGACCTTGGCGTGCTGGGTGCCAGAAACCAGGCGCACTTGCACCTCTCTGCTCCTCACCCGGCGGCCTACAAAATCAAAACTGAACCCCGAGAGCAGCCGTGCATGATGACTAACGACTACATTGGACACTTCTATGGACAGAAAGCGCACTGTGTGGCACCAGTACAGCCCTTCACCCAGCACGTCCACGACGCGACCCGGGACATGCCAGAAATGAACGTGCATGTGGCCCAGCAGCATCAGCAGCAGTACGCGTACCCGCACCCGCAGCAGTACCACAGCGCTCAGCACTATCACGGACCATACGCGGTCTTTGCGGACCCCATGCGTGCCCATCACCCGGCCATGACAGGCACGGTGCTCACGCCTCCGTCATCGCCGTTGCTCGAGCTGTTCGGCGCAGAGGAGAACAGGCCAAAGCGGGGAAGACGAGCATGGGCGAGGAGACGCGCCGCCACGCACAGCTGCGAGTTTGCGGGCTGCGGGAAAACCTACACCAAGAGCTCGCACCTTAAAGCGCACATGCGCACACATACAGGTAAGATGCGCACTCAGTGCCAGATGAATTTTTTTTATGACACTGGGTAAAAATAAATGTTTTCATTTAATAAGTGATTGATAAATGTTTATGACAAAGCTGCTTTTGCAAAATTTAATTCCCAAAAATAGTATTTCATGACAGGTATCGACCAAAATATTCGACCACAGACACTGAATGAACATGAATCCTGATCATTGACAAAATAATGACCCTAGAAAGCAGACTAACTCAACTGAAACATGACCTTGTTTTTATTATATTTAAATATGTAGATAATTTTACAATGCATAAACATACACATAGTGTTTATGTGGAAATTATCCACACATGTCAATAGAAGTATGTTCAAAGTTATGTCTTTTCATTTGACTTGTGTTCATTATACAATACTGGTAACTTGACAGTACAAAAGTTGATCAAAACTCTATTAAATAATTCATAAATACATGTAGAATGATGAAAAGATTCATTACCCCAAGCAAAACATACTCACAAACTGCCCACATTATTCTGTTGCTTTGCACATATTTCACATAAGCAGTAACCTAACCAGTCTTGTTTCTTTGCTCTGCAGGTGAGAAGCCTTACCACTGTACCTGGGAGGGCTGCGGCTGGAAGTTCGCCCGGTCCGACGAGCTGACGCGCCACTACAGGAAGCACACGGGACACAGGCCCTTCCAGTGCCACCTCTGCGAGAGGGCATTCTCCCGCTCAGACCACCTGGCCCTGCACATGAAGAGACACATGTGAACTCAACCAAGCGCTCAACCAAGGGACAATCAGTTTATATTAAAGGAAAATAAAAGAAAGACAATCAATCTACACACATTTTCCACCTTACCTCAACTTAAAAATTCTACTTTAGATTTGCACTGAAGCTGTAGGGCTAAGAAGTAATGGAAGTTCATGAACAACAATCACTGAATGTGTGTGTACTTTTGATTCTCCAACAAACTGCTCCTTAAAGACTTGCCCGCTTTGGGACGGCAGGGTTGTAAATATGACGAGGATTGTGTTGATTTTAAATTATAGCAGTATTTAAGAGACGGAGAAGAGGAGGAATTTGATGAAGATAAGTTATTTAGTGTGGATAGATGACAGCTTTGTACAGAAACAGGGCAGGACCCATATTTTTGTATATATATTGCTTTATATTGCTTTTGTTTTATACTTATCTCAAGCTTGTTCATGAATTTAAACAGATACAGGGATGTCTGGCATCTGGGTTTTAGAAAAACTCTTTATGACTCTTTTGTAAATGGGTTTTTTGTATAATGAGTTGTTTGCATTGTTCATATAGGCCTACAATTTTGTATGAACTCAAAGACTTTCATATCAGGTACTAAAGCAGAGTTTTCCAAGTGCCATGTCTGTGCAAAAGCCTTTAAACCTTTGTAATCTGCATACTTGAATATGTTTTTATGTACATAACCCCTGACTTACAAGCCTTAAAATATAAAAATTGTTCACATTCCACTTTGCCGACTTCTTGTCTGTATTTTATTTGATTTGATGCAACATAAACATGTAATATGGACAGAAATAGGAGAAAGGAATGACAAAATTGTGTCCGGGCTATTTCATCCAGGGAGTCTTCACAGATAAAATGTCCAAATATCTTGTGAGACAAGGGATGCAAAGTTACAGTCGCAGTACAATAAATGCCCATAAATGACAACACAGGACATACAAAACACATACACTACACCTTATGATCATAACAAATAAGATAGCATAGGTGATATAACGTGGAATTGTAAGCCATAAGTAGTAACACCATAGCCTACCTAAAATGTTAAATTAAATACACGTTTAAAATATAGTGATTATTTAGTTACACAGTAGGGAAGCTATCCAATGACTGCTGAGATCTGGGGATCAAGGGTTCGAATCTCAATGGTGCTGTTGGCTGGTTGGACGTGATTTTAGAAAGGAATGCCAAAACAGCCTAGCCATTGGGATGCACACTTCTAAGTGCACTCTCAGTGCCAGTCCCAAGCCCAGATAGAAATAGGATGGTTGCATTAAGAAGGGCATCCCACATCAGACTGTGCCAAGTTTGGTATGGGTGCCAGGTATTAATACTTGGTATTAAAAGTAATTATTGTGTTGGGTAGCATGTCAAACAATTTCAAAGGAATTTCAAAGAGTGTGCGTTCGAATGAAATGCATATCAGGGCCAGTGTCATGGGGAACTGGATAACATTTGCAGAAATTACATTAGAAGCTTTAAAGCATATAAACAGTGAGCATATAATCAAAAATAATTAATAGAAAACTAGCATTCGGTGAGGTGTTGCTTTGCTACAGTACCACTGTGAATTAGAACCATTAGTTATTCACAGAAGAGAAGTAAAATATGTATTTACTGTAAAATAGATCCCTGATAATAAGTAAACAAAACATCTGTCATGCCTCAATTCAAGTGGAAATGAAGTGGGTCTGTGTCCAAATAATAATTAACTGATTAAATAAATTATTTATTAAATAAATATTAAATGAACACAGCTGTCGGTGCACACAGCTCTGTAGAGTCTCTATAATAATATAGAGTCTGTAGACCTATAGGGCCCTGGGGACCTGGGTTCAAATCCTGCTTTTGGTCACATTCTGTATAGAATTTGTCATGTTCTCCCTATGTCCATGTGGGTTTCGTCAGAGTACTCTGGTTACTTTTTGTCTCTCACAAATATAGCCCACCAGGAGGTGGATTGGCGACTTTAAAATGCCCCTAGGTATGGGTGAATGGTTGTCCTGCGATAAAGTGGTGTCATGTTTAGAGTGCATTGTCATCATCTTTAGCTACTACAAATTAAATTCATTAACATTAATGAATAAAAAAAAAAAAAAAAGTTATGTTATGTTGGACGGTTTGTTATCAAATGTCGCCCTCTGCTGCCCAACCGCATGTATGCTGCATCTCAAACTCGAGTTCTAAAAACCGTCCATCATCTGTGTAGTGTTCTTCACTTTATACAGAGGGGGTCATGCTGGAAATGGAAAGAGCCTTCCCATAGCTGTTGCCACGAAGTTAAAGCTTTATGTTATCAACACACACTATATACAGTGAGGAAAATAAGTATTTGATCCCCTGCTGATTTTGTAAGTTTACCCCCTTACAAAGACTTGAACAGTCTATAATTTTTATGGAAGGTTTATTTTAACAGAGAGAGACAGAATATCAACAAAATATCCGGAAAAAAAACATTAAATAAAGGTTATAAATTAATTTGTATTTAATTAAGGGAAATAAGTATTTGATCCCCTACCAACCAGCAAGAATTCTGACCCCCACAGACCGGTTATGTGCACAAAAGGCACACAAATTAGTCCTGTCCCTGTATAAAAGACACCTGTAACAGAATCAGTTTCTTCCGTTCAAATCATTCGACCACCATGGGCAAGACCAAAGAGCTATCAAAGGACGTCAGGGACAGGATTGTAGACCTGCACAAGGTGGGGTAAGAATGATTCTGAGAAAGGTGAGGTCAGTCCAGAATTACACGGGAGGAGCTTGTCAATGATCTCAAAGGGAGCTGGGAGCAGAGAAATGCTGGATATGACCCCAAGAACACCATCCCCACCGGGCATTTCTCTTCCTCCAAACACGGCGAGTGGAGTTGATGCCAAAGAGCTCAATTTTGGTCTCATCTGACCATATCACATTCTCCCAAGCTTTCTCGGAATCATTCAGGTGTTCATTGGCAAACTTCAGACGGGCCTGTACATGAGCCTTCTTGAGCAAAGGGACTTTGCGGGCACTACATGATCTCAATCCATTACGGCGAAGTGTGTTACTAATGGTTTTCTTGGTGACTGTGCTCCCAGCTCCCTTGAGATCATTGACAAGCTCCTCCCATATAATTCTGGACTGACCTCACCTTTCTCAGAATCATTCTTACCCCACCAGGTGAGATCTTGCATGGAGCTCCAGAGTGAGGGTGATTGACTGTGATCTTGTATTTCTTCCATTTTCGAATGATCGCACCAACAGTGGTC
This sequence comes from Trichomycterus rosablanca, assembly GCF_030014385.1. Classification (NCBI taxonomy): domain Eukaryota; kingdom Metazoa; phylum Chordata; class Actinopteri; order Siluriformes; family Trichomycteridae; genus Trichomycterus; species Trichomycterus rosablanca. The sequence goes on from NC_085991.1 coordinate 6,430,156, forward strand.
TCTTTCTCACTGAGCTTCTTGCTGATGGTCTTGTAGCCCATTCCAGCCTTGTGCAGGTCTACAATCTTGTTCCTGACGTCCTTTGATAGCTCTTTGGTCTTGCCCATGATGGTCGAGAGATTTGAATGGAAGAAACTGATTCTGTTACAGGAGTCTTTTATACAGGGACAGGACTAATTTGTGTGCCTCATGGGCACATAACCGGTCTGTGGGGGTCAGAATTCTTGCTGGTTGGTAGGGGATCAAATACTTATTTCCCTTAATTAAATACAAATTAATTTATAACTTTTATTTAATGTTTTTTTTCTGGATTTTTTGTTGATATTCTGTCTCTCTCTGTTAAAATAAACCTTCCATAAAAATTATAGACTGTTCAAGTCTTTGTAAGGGGGTAAACTTATAAAATCAGCAGGGGATCAAATACTTCCCAAAAGAGACTGTTACAGCTGCAAGGAGGTGGGTACTCCTACCTTTACCATTGCTGTTCATGATTTTGGAATGGCATGTCCAACAAGTTCTCGATTCAGATATTAAAGACGCTATACAGATGTTTTTCCCATTCACTTGCCCTCCATGCTCAACTGCAAATCCCACTCGTGGTCCTATGGTGATCTCTTTCCAATAATGGGCAGAGTAGTATCCACTGTATACCAACAGGGGGCACTCATATGATATCCATTCCATAACAGAACAACCAGTGTCAATCTCATATCTGTGTCACTGATGAGAATGGTCTACCACTCAAACTCTTTGGTCATATGCTGATTCCTTTACACTGATGGAGTGTGGGGTTAGTGTAGGGTGACAAATAATGAATAAAAACTGATGGGCTACTGACAGTAATGTTACTGTAACAGTTGCTTTACTTCCAGCAAACCTTTTAGTCTGGTTTTGATTTGGCTATTTAGGTCTTGGATAAAAGACTTTTTAACACAATTAGTCATTTACCATTTGCCAAATTTAATAAGTCATTCCCGTACAATAAATTCATGATTAAGAAAAACACCTTATTATAAGGACTATATGACAGTGTAGAGTTCATGGTCTTGAGAAACTCAAACATTGACTGTTACAAGAACTCTTTATCAGTTGTGTCTGTTCCTAAAAACAAAATGTTCCAGTGACTTCAAATTTGCCTTACCGTGATAATTAAACAAAGTGTAAATGTGAACAGTTTAGTGTAAAGGCTCTGCACAATTACTTTATGTTTCATTGGGAGAAACGGCAGATTACAATATTGTACTAGGTAGGTATCATGGAAGAGAAATATGCATTGTGCAACAAGGACTAGTTGATGTGCAGTAAACTGACCTGTATGAAAGAGGAAAAATACTGTATTACATGTTGTCAGTTATTTCTTAGAATGGTTAGGAAAACCTTGTGGCTTCCGTAAATATGTATAATAAAGAAGAATGATGTTCTTTTGATGCTCCAGTGATGTCTTGGTTAGAATATTACAGAATGAAAGTAGGCAGCTTGCAAAGACTAACTTTTTAAATTACCCTGGTATCACATTGTGCATTCTTCTGTCCAATACTATCAAAATGGCAAATCATGTTTGCAAGGTTTCTGAAGGTTTCATGTGTGATTTATAATATATTTGGATTTTTCTGGTTTACAGATGTTATAAATGATGGAAATATACGCTGGTTTATATTTACATTTAGCAGACACCTAATTACAGTGCAAGAAAATCAAGGGTTAAGAGCCTTACTCAAAGGCCCACAGTGGAAACTTGGTGGTGGTTGGGCTTAAATCAGCAACTTTCTACCATTGCCCTGCTGGATGTAACCCTTTTTGACACAGTTCATGATCAGGTGTAGGACTTTTTGTGTTGCGCTCGTTAGTATGTCTTTTAGCCTCGTGGAGCAGTAGGTCAAGCACATAATTTAAGTTTTTGTTCTCAGTCAATTCTGCTTATTTGGACCAAAATCTGCTGCATTGACATCATGTTTGTTATCTATATTTAAGCAAACCACACTGGCGAGAGGGAGTTCGTGTTCTCGTGCCTGCGACCAAATCACAGCCGTGATGTTATTCGCGATAACACACTCCCTCTCAAGCAAAAACTTGATGTTACAATCAGATTGTAAGGTCGGAACTACCTGTTGTATAAATATTTATATATAACACATATAATAAAACAATAACACATTAATAATGTGCTATTGTTGTATATTATATTATGTATACATATAGCAGTTTTAATGGAGATATCTATATATGAACTGTAAATTCTGTAAATTTTGAGCTCCAATAAATTTGCTTCATGTTTCATAGATTGAGCGTTCAGCTTTTACCAATGTCATGGTTAACTGTGGCTGGAAGACAGAAGGAGAAGCCTGACCCTGCTCTCTGTGTGTCAGTGATGGCATGTCATTCTTTCCTATTATTTAATGTCACATTAGTCATTCTCAGGTCTTAGCGAGCTTGTTTATGGAAGCACGTTGATCTACCTAACAATGTAACATGACCTTCAGTCTGGAAAGAGGCACTGACTGGCTAAACATGTGTCAGCGGAAGCATGTGTGTCTTCTTATCTCTGGCTTGATGGGCGCTGTGTGGTCAGGGTGACGAGTAGCTAGCGTGTGGCTAAATGGTAACTACACTAGTATTAATTACGGTATTTCTTAGATTTTACATTTCATTTAAGACCTATTTCATAACACTATAACATCTTAAATTGCCAAATATGAAGGTAGACAAGGTTTGAGGGTTGAGTGTAGTCAGCTGTTTAAAGTAGCACACAAAAGAGGGCGCTATTCTACCATTGAGTATAAATACAAGGTACAAGAGGTTTAAAATAAAGCAATAAGCCACGAGAGGCCGTACGTTACTGTGATTTTAGCACGGGGATGACGTTTTTGAAAAAAACTTCTTTCCCCGTGCTAAAATCGTAACAGTAATGTACGGTCTCGAGTGGCTTATTGCTTTTAAAAAAGGGCGGTCAACATAACATATAATAAATACAACAATGTTTAATCATAAATGTATTTATTGTGTATAAATTTACAATAAAGCATTCTTCCGCGACGCAAGGTAATCCGATTAACAGTGTTGCTAGGCAACGTGAGGGCGAAAATAACATTAACTTTCTCTATTCAGTGGCGTATTAATATGGAATGATGTGAGGTGGTCATAGGTGTGCGTTTATCGGGGATTTTACAACGGCTTCGAACGCGGCTCAGCCAATCAGATTTTAGGACCGGAACTATCCGTTTTATAATGAGTTAATTTATCATTCTTTTAATTATATAATTAATAGAAATAGTTATTCCATTTATAAATTAAAGGGCATATTAAAGCAATAAGCCACGAGAGGCCGTACGTTACTGTGATTTTAGCACGGGGATGACGTTTTTGGCACAACGCGAAGCGGAGTGCCTAAAACTTCTTTCCCCGTGCTAAAATCGTAACAGTAATGCACGGTCTCGAGTGGCTTATTGCTTTTATAAAACGGCGGTCAACATAAAATATAATAAATACAACAATGTTTAATTCATAAATGTATTTATTGTGTATAAACTTACAATAAAGCATTCTTCCGCGACGCAAAATAGTTCGATTAACAGTGTTGCTAGGCAACATGAGGGCGAAAATAACATAAATTTTTTCTATTCAGTGGCGTATTAATATGGAATGATGTGAGGTGGTCATAAGTGTGCGTTTATCGGGGATTTTACAACGGCTTCGAACGCGGCTCAGCCAATCAGATTTTAGGACCGGAACTATCCGTTTTATAATGAGTTAATTTATCATTCTTTTAATTATATAATTAATAGAAATAGTTATTCCATTTATAAATTAAAGGGCATATATGAGATTTTACAGTTATGTTTTTAGACAATTGTATTGTGACAAACCCAAAAAAACTAGCATTAAGATGTCCTCTTGCCCGATTTATACAAACCTCATTTTCAAAAAAATTGGGACATTGAGAGAAAAATGCAATAAAAAAGAGAAGCATTCATTTGTTAAGTCTCCTTAAACCCTTATTTGACTAAGAAAAGTACAAATAGTACTATATTAGTTTAAAATGATTTGCTGGAGGGGCAGCACAACCTGTTCTGGGCCCTTTATTTGTAAAATATGCAAAAGCCTGTCATGATATGGAGGTGCATCAGTGTTCACAGCATGGGTGACTTGCAAATGTGTGAAGGTACAGGTACAGACTGTTAGGTAGCTGAAATAAATAAAAACAATATGCAAAAATTAGTATCCGTGTTTTCCAAGTGCTTAAAAAGTATAAGGAAAGATGATGTAACACAGTGGTAAACATGCCTCTGTCCCAATTTTTGTATGTGTGTGTTGTGTGTGTATTGTAGATACCAAATATTAAATTTATTATATTTGCAAAATACAATAAAGCTGTTCAGTGAAAACATCATAAATCTTGGTACTTAAAATGGCCCAGCTTTTCCAGAAATGGGGTTTGTAGGTGTTGGATATTTGTGGGCTGGATTTTAAATGTTTTACAATATAAATTGTTGAAATATGTTTAAAATGAATGAGCAAAATGTATTTTTAATTCTGTATTTGTAACGTTTTATACATAGTTTGCACTGTTTTATATTAGAGATAATTTATTAATACAACCAGTATTTTTATTAAAAATCTTTACTGCCACCTCAGAGAAGATCACTGGGTGCAGCATTGGCAATGCCCCTAAAGTTATACCTTATATTTTAAGAGTGAAGCATCATTGTGAAGCATCAAGCATCTTGAACCATGCAATATTGCAAAAAAAATATCTGCAAAAATGCAAAACTGTGTAATGCAATATTTTAGAAAAGGGAAGAGAAACTGGACCAAATACACACTTGTATGTCTTAAGCAAGGAAAAAAACCTATTAACAAGCTTCCACTTCATGCCACAGCTCAAATTCTTGGGAGCTGATTTCTTCCCATGCATGATGCAGACTGGGTGATGTAATTGGTCCTGTTTTTTCTCAGCATACTGCATATTTTAATGGAGATATCTATATATGAACTGTAAATTCTGTAAAAGTTTAAGCTCCAATGAATTTGCTTCATGTTTCATAGATTGAGCGTTCAGCTTTTACCAATGTCATGGTTAACTGTGGCTGGAAGACAGAAGGAGAAGCCTGACCCTGCTCTCTGTGTGTCAGTGATGGCATGTCATTCTTTCCTATTATTTAATGTCACATTAGTCATTCTCAGGTCTTAGCGAGCTTGTTTATGGAAGCACGTTGATCTACCTAACAATGTAACATGACCTTCAGTCTGGAAAGAGGCACTGACTGGCTAAACATGTGTCAGCGGAAGCATGTGTGTCTTCTTATCTCTGGCTTGATGGGCGCTGTGTGGTCAGGGTGACGAGTAGCTAGCGTGTGGCTAAATGGTAACTACACTAGTATTAATTACGGTATTTCTTAGATTTTACATTTCATTTAAGACCTAGTCTGTGGACCTATTTCATAACACTATAACATCTTAAATTGCCAAATATGAAGGTAGACAAGGTTTGAGGGTTGAGTGTAGTCAGCTGTTTAAAGTAGCACACAAAAGAGGGCGCTATTCTACCATTGAGTATAAATACAAGGTACAAGAGGTTTAAAATGAGTTAATTTATCATTCTTTTAATTATGTAATTAATAGAAATAGTTATTCCATTTATAAATTAAAGGGCATATATGAGATTTTACAGTTATGTTTTTAGACAATTGTATTGTGACAAACCCAAAAAAACTAGCATTAAGATGTCCTCTTGCCCGATTTATACAAACCTCATTTTCAAAAAAATTGGGACATTGAGAGAAAAATGCAATAAAAAAGAGAAGCATTCATTTGTTAAGTCTCCTTAAACCCTTATTTGACTAAGAAAAGTACAAATAGTACTATATTAGTTTAAAATGATTTGCTGGAGGGGCAGCACAACCTGTTCTGGGCCCTTTATTTGTAAAATATGCAAAAGCCTGTCATGATATGGAGGTGCATCAGTGTTCACAGCATGGGTGACTTGCAAATGTGTGAAGGTACAGGTACAGACTGTTAGGTAGCTGAAATAAATAAAAAAAATATTCAAACATTTGTATCCGTGGTTTCCAAGTGCTTAAAAAGTATAAGGAAAGATGATGTAACACAGTGGTAAACATGCCTCTGTCCCAATTTTTGTATGTGTGTGTTGTGTGTGTATTGTAGATACCAAATATTAAATTTATTATATTTGCAAAATACAATAAAGCTGTTCAGTGAAAACATCATAAATCTTGGTACTTAAAATGGCCCAGCTTTTCCAGAAATGGGGTTTGTAGGTGTTGGATATTTGTGGGCTGGATTTTAAATGTTTTACAATATAAATTGTTGAAATATGTTTAAAATGAATGAGCAAAATGTATTTTTAATTCTGTATTTGTAAAGTTTTATACATAGTTTGCACTGTTTTATATTAGAGATCATTTATTTACAACCAGTATTTTTATTAAAAATCTTTACTGCCACCTCAGAGAAGATCACTGGGTGCAGCATTGGCAATGCCCCTAAAGTTATACCTTATATTTTAAGAGTGAAGCATCATTGTGAAGCATCAAGCATCTTGAACCATGCAATATTGCAAAAAAATATCTGCAAAAATGCAAAACTGTGTAATGCAATATTTTAGAAAAGGGAAGAGAAACTGGACCAAATACACACTTGTATGTCTTAAGCAAGGAAAAAAACCTATTAACAAGCTTCCACTTCATGCCACAGCTCAAATTCTTGGGAGCTGATTTCTTCCCATGCATGATGCAGACTGGGTGATGTAATTGGTCCTGTTTTTTCTCAGCATACTGCATATTTTACTCAGAGATCAGCTATGACCAAAAAGCCATATACCATTAAACATTTTAACACTAAAAACATCTGAGACACCTTTATCTGATGATGAAGAATAAACTAGACTATAGGACAGTGGTGGCTCTGTGGTTTAGGTGCTGGAGTAGTCATGAGAAAGTTGCCAGTTCAAGCCAGTTTAACCACTTTTAACCACTGCCAAGTTGCCACTGTTGGGCCTTGAGCAAAGCTCTTAACCCTTAATTCGTTTAAGTCAGTTGTAAGTCAGTTTGGATACAAGCGTGTGTCAAATGCAGCAAATGTAAATGTCTATTGAAAGACACCAGTTTAACATTTATTTTTAGACATGTTTATTGTGTTTATATTGTCCTGTACGAACACTTCCGAAGAAAAGAAATTCACTGTTGCAGTCAATAATGCCTCCTCTCAAGTAGGGCTGGGCTGTATGACGATACATTCGATATACCGTCTTTGATTACTTTTCAAATACTGCCATACCATAGCATAGTTAATACAACAGCTGTAGTCTTCAGTAGGCAGCAAATCATATAATATTCCTCTATAGACAGTCAAGAAAGAAGCTTTTATTGTTATTATTGCTATTATGTATATAGTACTATGTATATAGATATAATTACATATATGCAAATAGCTATAGTTATAACTATATATTTATATTCATATTAATCATAGATATATGTTTACTGATATTCTCTGGGGTTTTTTGCACAGTGCTACTATCTGCACTTCTGGTAGATGCTAACTGCATTTCGTTGCCTTGTACCTGTACTGAGCAATGATAATAAAGTTGAATCTATCTATCTATCAGTGGACGCCAGGTATGTCTTATGGGGTGAAAATACTTCAGGTCAGTTGGAAGCAGAGATATATAAAGTCGTCCACTTTTCTTCAACAGACCAGTGGTCAAGTTGTACAGTGGAGTTTGCAAACGTCATTTTATTTGTTAAAGGAAGAGCTAAGGGTAATTGTACAATACTTAAACATTAAATAAACAATAAAAAATTTATTTATTGCAACAGTTTCATGTGTACTACCATCATATAGTGTGTCATTTTGTGGGGCCAAGCAAAGCTTATAGTACTCGAAACCTTCACTATATAAATGGTGATATTAAAACTTTTTATATTATATGTACTTATGACAATAAAATCAGTCACAGACATACCGTGATATACCGTGAAACCGTCAGAATCTTACAAATTACCGTGATAGGCTATACTATAATGTTGTACATCTGTACATTCATATCTTTACATGTGTATGTTTTCTGTGTGGAGTTTGCATGTTCTCCCTGTGTCCGCATGGGTTTCCTCCGGGCGCTCCGGTTTCCTCCCACAGTCCAAAGACATGCAAGTGAGGTGAATTGGAGACACTAAAATTGTCCATGACTGTGTTCGATATAACCTCGTGAACTGATGAATCTTGTGTGATGTACACTGCCTGTCCTGTCATGAATGTAACCAAAGTGTAAAACATGACGTTAAAATCCTAATACAAACATGCAAACAAAACAAAACAAAACAAACAAACATGTATATGTTGAACAGATGGTGCTAGTTATATGTAAGTAAATGTGTGTTTTGTATTTAATGTGTGTTAAAACTGTGAGGGACTATGCACCCAAGATTTTCACTCACCTTTCACACGTGTGTTAATGTGACGTGACAATAAAAGTGATTTGATACAAATATTTGGTCATACCGCCCAGCCCTACCCAGAGCGGTAGAGAGAACAGAGTGGCGACACTCCCATAGGGAACCGTTGGAAAGGGGGCGGGACATTTTTTCTGCCCAGCTTCCGGGTTGTGGAGCTCTGTATAGTTCCAAACAACCCATAGAGCCCCATTCATTTCCACTACTTATCAAACATTTTTAGCTGTATGTTGCTTTGTTTTAAAAAAATTATGAATTTAATGTCATTAATATACTTAATACTGTTATTGTTTAGCATTTGCTCAGCACTAAATGTTACATGTTTATCTTAATTAATAGGTATAACCCAATTTAGCTTAGTCAGTTAAGCTTAATTAATGACACACGAGTCTTTTCACCTAAAATGAGTTGATTAATCAAGATTCTTGTTACAGAAATGATCATAAAACATTAGAACCACAATAAATCATTATACTTTTACTTTCATACTTAAGTACATTTGAAGGTAAATTTAGTTTAGTACTTTAGTGGAGGTAAAGAGTATTTTTACTTTTACTACTACTTTTACTGGAGTAATATGTTACCTTGGATATCTCTACTTTAACTCAACTACATGGTTTGTCTACCTTGTCCACCACTTACATTAGACAAAATGAACTAGTGCATATTCATAATGAATTCATTAATGTATTACATGTAGGAATCAATTATTAATCACTCATGAAATAAGAGATGAATGAATGCTTTTTCATGTACCTGCACTATAATGTTTTTGGTACGGTAATGTGTTTATCAATCTGTTCATTCAGTGCAGGTAAACCTTATGAATCCAGCACATGACTTAGTGTTTAGCAAAAATGATTATTATTATGAATCCTCAGGAAAGTGAAGGGAGATTAGTTTATGCAAAAATCAAAACATAAAAAACTTTAATGTCTATACTGTATATTGTCTCTACTACTTAAGGATATCGCATTATGTAATGTATGCTAATATAATGTACTGTGTGTTAACAAGAACGACCTATTAACAAGTCATTATAAACATCAATCTTCCACTTTATATACCAAATTGACATTAAAGCAGATGCAGTAAATGTAAACGCAGTTGAAAATACCCAGAAATTGTACAAATGTTTATTATTTGCCGTTTAATATTTCATTTACTGCTGCCTGTCCCATTTGAGAACATGACAGCGCCGGGTTTGTTTGGAACTATTGAGGGTTACATGAACCACGTGACCGCGTAGCGGCGAGATCAAGGAGTGTCGCAACTCTCTCTATCTACGGCTCTGGCCCTACCTACTCTCAAGTTGTTTAAACAGGTAATTCGACAGAATCGAAACTAGTCCTAATCCAAAGCAGCAACTCCTCTTCACGTGCACTGATCCAAGCGTCTCGAGGAGGAGGGGCTGCGCGTGCACGCCGCTAATTTAAATATTCTTTTTCAACAACAAAAAAGCGGTTGTCGAGTTTTAATTCTGAGAAGAATTTGGTGCTACAAAGTTTACGCGTTTTAAAACTTCACAAGGAAAACCTTAATTCAACAGTTTGAAACAAAAGGACCGAATTATGGTAAGACTAATAAACAACAATAATATTTAACAGTTGTAGTTTTGTTCCGTCGAAAGTTTAAAAAAAAGACTTTTTAAATATGCTAATGTGGCTTATGTATAATGTTGAACGAATTAGTTTATAACACAACATATACCACTAAAAATCATGTTTAACCGTGAATTAGTCATACTTTTGAATATCTATTCATAACGGAATATTATATATATTTATTTTTTAACTGTCGGTTGGTGACGTCACAGTATTGACAAACAGACGTTTTGTGGCGTTTGGTGAAATTATGGTGAAACTGGATCTTTTTTTCGGTAAAATCGGACTTTTGCCAAGTTACTAACCAAAAAAACCCACACATCTCTGTCGTAAAGGTTTAGAAGCACGTGGCGAATTGCTTGCAGTCCTAAAATCGACAGAAAGGGGGCGAATTTACTTAAGCCAAATGTTAGCACATAACTTGCATGGGAGGTTTACATGGATGCCAGGGTTTACTTAACATGAATCCATGTGTGCAAACCTATATTGTGAAATAAAATATTATTACTATTTTACTATGTTTTAACTGTCTTGGTTGAATTGATCTGGGTTTACTTTAGCACTGACAAAAATCTCTAGGTCTAATTCATGTTCATTCATGCAGCTGTACATTATGCTTATCCACTAGTGCTGGGATCTCGGGTTCGAATCCCCATAGGTGCTTTCTACAGGTTGCAGAGGCGCTGCAATGGATTGGCGTCCGGTCCGGTGTGTTTTACTGCATTTTGCCCAGTTACATTTACATTTACATTTTCAGCATTTAGCAGACGCTTTTATCCAAAGTGACTTACACAATGAGCAATTGAGGGTTAAGGGCCTTGCTCAGGGACCCAACAGTGGCAACTTGGTGGTGGCGGGGCTTGAACCGGCAACCTTCTGTTTACTAGTCCAGTACCTTAACCACTGAGCTATCACTGGCCCGTGGGCCCAGTTATACCATGGAAATTGGACAGGCCGTGACAAAGTGGCGGTAGATGAATAAATGAATCTATCATATAATTGTTGCTTATAGTCTCACTCTCACAGCCTCTCACTTGTAGGTGTAGCTATGTCTGTCTAGGTGCCCGGCTTGACAATAGCATAACTGAGCTTTGAACTCAAAAATCAGTCTATTTCACATTTCTTTTATCTCAGCTGCAACAACAGTTTGTAGACTGCTGTTGAACCCAATCAGTGGGGTTAGGGATATGGATGACATGAGCTACTCCTTCTTGCAACTTGAATTACATCATGTGTTGACAGTTTTCCCAATGCACACTTCAGAAAAACAATAATTACATTACCTTGAGCTACATGACAAAAACTGTAGGTTGCCTCTACTTGGAAAAAGAAAAAACCTTGGGACAGATTCTAGATTGTACATATAGTACTTGTTTGCGACTTGTATTTTATGGCAGTTTTCTCAAACAGCTTTTTTTGTGTGACAGAATAATTGGAACACAAACTTCTTTCAAAAATAACATTCATGATTTGAACTTCTAATATATTTGTTATTATTGAAAATATGCTGGGTCAAAAATATACAATAACATCTTGATGGGGTAGAAAGTTCCATGGCATAGACTTCTAATTCCTTGTTAGTGCGTATTATTATCACACCTAGTGATTTAGTTTGACCGCAGCTATTAAGATACTATTAAAAGTCAGCTGTAAACCAAGATCAACCAAAAACTGGTCTGCAAAAAATATATGCAGCTGGAGCAGCACCTTAGATTATTAATGTAAGATTTAAGATTTAAAAAAAAAATCTTTGGCCTGAAAGAAAGAAGTACTAAGTACTTAGTGATGTTAGTGGTCAGTGAATTAACCCCCCCCCCCATGGCCCAAGGCCAAGAGGAGGCATTGAGGTATGTAATACCCAAGCAGGTCAGAACAAGTGTGAAAATAAATGTCAAAAACAGAGAAGAGGTCAGTTATGGACGTTTCTCCTGACCTCTACATACTTTGTCACTCCATTTTGTGCAATATGACAAGGGGTTTTAAAAAGGTGAGGATATAGAGCCACAAATAGAACATCTAATGAAATGATTTACCTAAATTGTATTTTTTTATTATTATTTTACACATTATGTTTGGCAAATTTGTGAAGGTAAAAGCAAGTCATTGTATGCATCAATGAACTCTAGTTAAACTCTGGTAGTGCGTTAGTCGCGACCCTCCTCGGTCAGGAGTGGAGGTCAGTAGCAGTAAAGGAAATGAAAATCGGGTGGTTGAATGTGACTACATTGGATACAGAAAGCAGGGATTTTAAAACTGCCCAATTTAAAGTATTACACTGAAAACAACCCAAAGCAAACACACTTAGTGTTTTACCTTATCAACTTTGTTGTTGTTGTTGTTGTTTTTTTTATCTCTGTGTGTAAAAGGCAAGGCCGTAAACCAATATTGTAACCTTCAGTCAGTTAAACAGCACTGCATTAAAAACCAACATACTTCTGTAATGCATGGATTTGGGAATACTTCAGAAAGCCATTGTCAATAAACACAGTTGATCTCTGCATCTACAAATGCAAGTCAAGACTTAAATATGCAAAGCTGAAACAATATATCAACTGCATCCAATAGTAATTTGTAATATCATTTCTACATACAAATTATTGATTTCTAGAAATGTATTTAGTCAGGTGGTAAACATAACTGCACCATTCATTAGTGGTACGACTAATTTATCAGGACGTTATTTATCAGGAAAGCTCCATTTAGAGTAATACTGCAGATTTTCTGGTTTCAGTCCTACATTCTTAGGCAATGCCGTGGGCTTTAAAGAAAATCAAATGTCTGTGCATGATTCTATCATTCTGACAAGGTTTATTGCCACATGTCTTCTCATTGACATTAAATTTATTTTGTGCTAGAGCTTTGAAACCGGGTTTCTCTCCATAATGTTCTTTATTTGGCACCTTTTTTGGTTTAAAATCTCAAGGCTGATGAAATTCTGGGACAAATACACTTTTTTTGTTAAAGCATCATTCAATCCTAATTTTAATCTGATGCTGACAGTCTTGCATAAAAACAGTGATTTGCTGCAAGCATGTTAAACAAAACAGAAAGCTCATAACAGGACCTTCAAAGTGTTTGAGTGAGATAGTCAGTTGAAATCACACATTTACAGGGTTTAAGAATGGCAGTAAATCATATCAGAATATTTCAAATCAAATGTAATATTTCTAAATCTAGCATTTTAGGCCAGAATTGGCCCCACTTTGTATTTCCATATTGAATTAGGGTGTTCCTATCAATACTCCAGGGCTACGTAATGCTTCTATATGGTCCAAAGTATCTGGACACCTGACCATGAGCTTGTTGGACATCCCATTTCAAAAACAAATGGTAATAAAATAGACTGACCTCTATGAGATCTTTTCAGCTGTAACTACAGCCACTGTTCTCACAGTTATGTCTGTGGGAATTTGTACCCATTCGGTACAAAAAGCATTTGTATTTCTGGGCACTGATGTTGGTAAAGCAAGCCTCAGTTGACGTTCCAGTTCATTCTAAAGCTGTTCAGTTGGGCTGTGGTCAGGGCAATTCTATGTGTAATTATAGACCTTGCTTCATGCACAAGGGTGCAGTCATGCTGGAACAGGTCTGGAAAGGGCCTTTCCTAAATGACAGCTGCAAAATTTTCTTTATATAATTGATTTATTACAATTTATTGGCAGTTGTTGTGGCTGAAACACATAAATTAAAAATACAAGAGGTGTCTTAATATTTTTATCCATACATTGTAGGTTCACGTAAAAATTCCTTCAACATCATTTGCTCCACAAGTATTTGTATTTCTTATATCACTGGGCACTGTGAGCCTCATTTGACAGAAAATCCAAAAATCGCATTTCCTGTCTAGACTATTCACAAGTCCTTTGTCACTACACTGGGCTCCATGGGATTAGATGGTCATATTTTCGATATTCACATTCTTGCATGGGTGCAAACCAGGAATTTGTTTGTTATGCTGAATGATGTTCTGTCATGCGTTACCCCCTGTAATCAAGCAGTGATGAAGCAAGCTGTTCCCAGTGAATCCCTTAAACTGTATGGAGTATCACATGTTCAATTGAATCATGGAGCTTAGCTCACTAGCTCTTTATGTTTTTAGCAGTGGTAAACAACAGAACAACATTCTTCTTCCTTTAAATACATAACGTCTGTTGTTTTTTTTTGTTGTTGTTTAGGCGGAGATTCAGTACTGATTCCTGTGTTGGAAACATTATAGATTCTGTGGAGTCCACAATCATCTAAGCAAGCAAACACCTGCTCGTAAGCTGATAATATTGCAGCAAGTTGCATCATTTTGCTGTCTGGTTCATCTTATTACAACAGATTTACCAAAATCGAAGTCTATATCATGAAACGTTGAACAGTCTATAGGAGATACTAATAGCTTTCAGTCATTTGATGATACGTTTGCTTACAGTCTCATTCTGCAGTAAAATGGCTAATTAATTAGGCATATCACGCCATTGTTCCTATTAGTTGGTTTTCTAATTAAAATTTTTTTTTTTAAATTCAATATTCTGTATTAATTGGCAGATAAAGATAAAATTGCAACAGCTAAGGAATTGCATGATATTTACATTTTTATATTGGCCCATTATTCCAGCATTTGAAATGCCAGACTTTCTCATTTAATAGCAATTTTTGTATTAACTTGCACTTGATTCACATGTGCAAATCTATATTGTGAAATAATTATTATCATGGTTATTTTTGTTTTTACTGTCATGGTTGAATTAATCTGGGTTTACTTTAGTACAGTGACTGACATTTCTAGTGCAAATTATTGTTCAGTCATTCAGCGGTAAGTTACACTAATCCAATAGCACTGGGATCTAGGGTTCGAATCCCCAGAGGTGCTGTTGACAGGTGTCTACATACAGACATGATTGGCTACTCCTTGGGAAGCGGTGGCCAAGGTGCGACAATGGACTGGCGTCTTTTCTGGTGTGTTTTACTGCATCTTGCCCAGTAATACTAGGGAAATCAAAACATAAAAATTAGATGAATACATTAATTTATCATGTTATTATTGCTTATAGTCTTTAGATCAATTAGGAGGTAAAGAAGGAAACATATATGTTCAAGATTTCAACATTTGCTCATGAGATAGATCTACATCATTTTTCGTGTCTGCGCAGGCGCCTTGAACCAGCCAGCAGAGGCTGCAATTGCAGCAGTAATCAGGAATCCCTTTGGCCCTCTCACCCTCAGGTGTAACCAGCCATGTCTGTCTAGGCACCCGGTTGACTGATAGAAGAGTGCTGATACCAAGACTCGGGATATAAAGCTTGAGATCTCAGTAGCTAGACCATTGCGCCAACCAATGTCAATGTCATTTGCTTGTCAATTGCTTGTCCATGGCATTCTAAATGAATATGATTCAGATGCTTTTTTCCGCCGGCTTTTACAGATTGCATTTCAATAGCATGTTATTCAGACTATTTCTATTACTATTTATGAAAACGAAGTTGCTCTTCAGGTCCTTTTCAAACTTTTTCCTAGAGAACGGGGCAGCTCATGCAGATGCAGCGTAGCTTTGTTAACCTTTTGGCTTTGGGTTCATTAGGGGTAACCAGAGCAGAGACCAAGAGCCTTGTATTTTTCCATACGTAATCATCCCTTGAAGTTGCTCAGCAAAGAGAAGCATTTTTGGTGTGTTGCAACCGCCTTGTGTACATAAAAGAGGGGCTAGAGGAGAGGGAATGGTCGCCAAACTGACTTACAGACACGAGTTTTGAAAACCTGCTTCTGCTTTTTCACTGCTGGAAAAACAGGGTTTGCAAAGGCTAGCCATGGTAAGTGTTGGCCTTTAACCTAGTTTTGTACCATTTCTTTGCTCGAAATTTGAGTCAGGACTCACTTCTGTGCATGATTCATGTAAGCTGCTTATATTTGCAGGCACTTTTCTTTCTGACCATGTGTTTTCGTTTGTTTCATGACTTCATTTGTGTGCCGCTGTCCAGCAGCTGATATATTTAGCTGATATATTTGTGTCGTTTGCATTGTGGTCTGTTTTCTGCTCACACTCTGCAGCGGGGTGTCTGTAGTAATATTTTCCTATTATTATTAGTAGTAGTAGTAGTAGTAGTATATTATTATTAGTAGTAGTGGTATATTAGTATTATTATTATTATTAGTAGTAGTAGTAGTGGTATATTAGTATTATTATTATTAGTAGTAGTAGTAGTAGTGGTATATTAGTATTATTATTATTATTAGTAGTAGTAGTAGTGGTATATTAGTATTATTATTATTATTATTAGTAGTAGTAGTAGTATATTATTATTAGTAGTAGTGGTATATTAGTATTATTATTATTATTAGTAGTAGTAGTATATTATTATTAGTAGTAGTGGTATATTAGTATTATTATTATTAGTAGTAGTAGTAGTAGTATATTATTATTAGTAGTAGTGGTATATTATTATTATTAGTAGTAGTAGTAGTAGTAGTGGTGTATTATTATTATTAGTAGTAGTAGTAGTAGTAGTAGTAGTAGTAGTAGTATATTATTATTAGTAGTAGTGGTATATTAGTATTATTATTATTATTATTAGTAGTAGTGGTATATTAGTATTATTATTAGTAGTAGTAGTAGTAGTAGTAGTATATTATTATTAGTAGTAGTGGTATATTAGTATTATTATTATTATTATTAGTAGTAGTAGTGGTATATTAGTATTATTATTATTATTATTAGTAGTAGTAGTAGTATATTATTATTAGTAGTAGTGGTATATTAGTATTATTATTATTATTAGTAGTAGTAGTAGTATATTATTATTAGTAGTAGTGGTATATTATTATTATTAGTAGTAGTAGTAGTAGTAGTAGTAGTGGTGTATTATTATTATTATTATTTGTAGTTGTAGTTGTAGTTATAGTAATAGTAGTGTATTATAATTATTATATTACATTATTAGTAGTAATATATTATTAATGTTATTATTAGTAGTATATTATTATTATTAGTAGTAGTAGTACAATATTATTATTGTTATTATTAGTAGTAGTAGCAGCAATAGTAGTATTTTATTATATTAAATTATTATTATTATTATTTTTATTATTATGACGTTATGTTCACAACAAGGGGACGTCAACTATTATTCAGTTAACTGATAACTGACAAATAAATCATTGTTCTGTTAATCCTGTTGATTAAAAATGTAACTTAAATTTATTTTAAACAGCCGTTGTTGAATTTGAACTGAGAGCGAAGCGACTGATTTCTTTCTCACAAACACATTCACAAATTAAATCTATTACGTATTAAAATCACAAACTGAAGCTGTTTGTGCCGATATGGCGCCAGACAGAACATTAAACTCTGCACATGTGGATCTGTGTGTAATATAAGTTTTTTAGGCCATAGAAAGGATTTGGATTTTTGCAGTATTTGCAATGATTTTGCATCATACTTCAGCGTAAAGGCAGAATTCTGCGTATCTACTTACAATAACAACACTAATGTTGTCAGGAAGAACTTCAAATACAGTCTGCATCTCTGTTCCTTTGTTTAATAATAATAATAATAATAATAGAATTTTATTTATAAGCGCCTTTCAGGATACACAAGGACACTTTACACATCAAAGAAATTAAAAGAGAACAACAGAAAAGGTATAAAACGAGTAATAAAACATAAGAAAGTAAATAGTACTACTGCAAATATTGAGAATAAAAACAAATTAAAAACAAGTATTCAATAAAACTAAGAATTATGGAAAGCAGTTCTAAAGAGATAAGTTTTTAATTGCTTCTTAAAAATTGTCAAGGAGGAACATGAGCGGAGATAAAGGGGGATGGTGTTCCATAACTTTGGGCCAACAACACTAAACGCTCTTTCACCGTACATGCGCAGCTTGACAGGAGGTACAGAGAGCAAGCTGGCATCAGCAGACCGGAGCGAGCGTGAAGGACAGTATCTGGTCAGCAGAACAGAGAGATAGTCAGGAGCCAGACCATGCAGGGACTTGAATACTAAGAGGAGTATTTTGTAGTTTATGCGATATTGGACTGGAAGCCAGTGCAGATCTTTTAGTATAGGAGTGATGTGTTGCCAAGAGCTTGTATGTGTGAGAACTCTTGCTGCAGAATTCTGAACATACTGAAGCTTCTTCAGACTACGGGAAGGAAGCCCGATTAATACAGAGTTACAGTAGTCCAACCTGGATGTGATGAAAGCATGTATGAGGGTTTCAGCTACAGAGTTAGGAAGAGAAGGACGTAGTCTGGCAATATTTTTTAGGTGGAAAAAGGCTATTTTAGTTACGTTGTTTATATGAGCCTCCAAGGTAAGTGTGGAGTCCAGTATAACACCAAGATTGCGGACCTGGGCCACAGAGGACGTAATGAACCCTGGGATAGATATTGTTGGTTGACCAATCTTCTTAAATGTAGAAGGTGATGCAATAAGAATGGCTTCAGATTTGTTGTTATTCAATTTCAGGAAGTTCTTAGCCATCCATTTTCTTATATCAGTTAAACAGCTGATCAGTGCATCAGGAGGTAATGTATCAGAGGGTTTAGTGCAGATGTAAATTTGAGTATCATCCGCATAACAATGAAACTGAAGACCATGTTGTCGGATAATATCACCAAGAGGAAACATATAAATTATGAAAAGAAGAGGGCCGAGTACAGAACCCTGCGGGACACCATGAAAGAGAGGTACGGTATCCGACCTGAAATTGCCCAGGGAAACAAACTGCAGCCTGTCAGTGAGATATGACCGAAACCACGCCAGTGCCATGCCAGTGATCCCTATCCAGCTCTCCAGCCTGTGCAGCAGTGTGTCATGACAGACCGTGTCAAATGCTGCAGTTAGATCAAGCAGTACCAGAATGTTAACTAGGCCAGAATCAGCTGCCAAAAGTAAATCATTCATAACCCTCACAAGGGCAGACTCGGTGCTGTGGTTAGCTCTAAAACCAGACTGAAATGGCTCAAAGAGGTTATGGGAAGTCAGGTGCTCCTTGAGTTGACATGAAACTGCACGTTCAAGTAGCTTACTCAGGAAAGGCAGGTTAGATATGGGACGATAGTTTTTGAAGTCATCAGGCACAAGTCCCGGCTTCTTTAACACTGGACTAATGCTAGCAAGCTTTAAGTTAGGGGGAACAAGTCCAGAGCTGAGAGAAGCGTTTATGATATTAGTGATAAGAGGACAAAGCGATGGCAGACATGCTTTAACCAGGGTGGTAGACAAGGGGTCCAGAATACAAGTAGTCGATCTGGAACCCTTGATAAGCCTGGCTACAGAGCTAACATCAATAGGGTGGAAGAAGGACAAACAGTGGTTAACTGGAGAACATGGCTCTGTACGATCCAGGGGGCAGGTAACAGAATGAAACTCTGAGTAGATGTTACTAACCTTCCCATTAAAAAAGGACAAGAAGTCACTACAGAGAGCTGTTGAGGGAGTAAGTGGGAAACTATTGGCAGGCCGCAGCAGTTTATTTACTGTAGAGAAAAGAGCTCTTGGATTTCCCTGGCAGTTAGTGATATTAACAGAATGAAAATCAATCTTAGCCTTATTTAGAGCAGTTTTATATGCAAGGATATGATCCTTATAAGCGACCGCATGAATTGTCAGTTTAGTTTTCTTACTGAGGCGCTCCAGTTGGCGGCCTTGTGCTTTCATTAACCTGAGCTCTGGAGTAAACCAAGGGGCAGAATGGCGAAAGGTCACAACACGTTTTTGAAGAGGAGCATGCAAATTAAGTGTAGCTGAAACTATGTTATTGTAATGAATGACAAGGTCGTCAGGAGATGTCATAGTCTGGGGAATAGAGAACTGATCAAGGGTATTCATAAGAACAGCGGGACTGGCATTTCTAAGATTCCTAAAAACAATGCTGCGAGGGGCATGCTTTCTTGTAGAATGGAGTGATAGCAATAGGTCAAATACCACAGCTCCGTGATCAGAAACATGAAACTCTGTAACATGCAAATTTGAAAGGGAGACAGAGGGGGTAGAACAGACCAGGTCCAGGATATGACCATGAGAGTGAGTGGGGGAAGCCACATGTTGAGTGAGGTCAAAACAGTGCAGCACATTAAGAAAATCCGTGGCATGGACACATTTCCCTGAGTCAATGTGAATGTTAAAATCACCCAACAGTATCATTGATGGAAATAATGGACAGAGCGAAGCTAACAGTTCAGACAGCTCCGATAAAAAAGTAGGTACAGAATTTGATCTAGGCGGACGATAAACCAGCAATATCAATAAGGGCTTTGACCCAGCTATTTTCAGAGCAAGACATTCAAAAGAGGTAGTAGGCTGAAGAAACACTGTATGGACCCTGTAGGTAGAGCGATGAAGGACTGCCAGTCCACCTCCGCGACCAGTTGTGCGCGGCTTATCAATATACTGAAAGCCGGGGGGGGTGGCTTCATTCAGTGCCAGGTATTCACCTGGTTGCTGCCATGTTTCAGTCAGCAGAATAAAGTCAAAGTTATTGTCCAAAATGACGTCAGCTATAATAGGCGCTTTGTTGTTAATGGAGCGTACATTAAGCAGAGCGAATTTAGCGATAGAACACGGGGCGGGGTTATGCGTGGCTGACCAATCAGGAATCTTCGGAATTTGCCGCAATAATGAATTATCCACTGAGCGTTGAGGTTTGGAACAGCGGCGGCTCAAGCTCCAGATGCGGGGGATAAATCCAGGTTTTGCCGCTTGATAGCTCCAGAATGGAGTGGAGCGGGAGCCACGGTGAATATAGCGTGGACGACGAGCTATTCCCAAGTGTAAACAGGTATGAAACACAGCAGGAGGGAGCCTGTAGCTCATGTCCTTAAGCTGTATAAGTTCGCTGGCAGTATATGTGGTTGCCATAGTGATTTGCAGAAGCACTTCGGGACCCCAAATGACACAGAAAACTACTCCGATTAGCACCAGGACACCCTCAGCGGCTACAGCTGCTAGGAGCTGGCTAATAAAACTCATTGTGACATACTACAGAAACACAGCCAAGTAAATACATCAAGCAAATACACCACGTTAGCCTACTAGTCACAACCGCTAGCCTACGTCGTGAAAAAGCAGTTTTATTTACTCATCAAGACATAAGGAGGAACAAACACACCACAGACGAGAGAGTACAGACTTACTCGGATGAAGCTGGTTTGTACCGGGCGGGTAGTGAAAGGGAAAGCTCGTGTTAGGCAGGTATCAGTGTACATGTATGAGTAACAGCACAGCAAACAGCAGATAGCAGACAACAGCAGCGGCAGAAGGTCCAGCCGGGAAGATATTCCAGTGTAAGCTTTCGGCAGATAATACATAAAGTCCAGTAACGTAGTGTGTCCAGACACCTAACACCTAAAAGACCCTAAACATAAAAACAACTAAAACAAGAAAAAAAGAAAAGAAAAGAAAGAACCGTAGGATTAGTCATATATACAGTATATATATATATATATATATATATACATATATATATATATATATATATATATACAACAGGTAGTTCCGACCTTACTATCTGATTGGTTGAGAAGCGTTCTAACTGTGCTGATATTCGTGATAACAGCACGGCCTTTTCACACCACAATGGTTCGTTTGTGGTGTGAAACCTTCGGTTCGTGCCTGCGACCAAATCACAGCCGTGATGTTATTCCCGATAACACACTCCCTCTCGTGTTCTATTGCTTAAATATATATATATATATATATATATATATATATATATATATATATATATATATATATATATATATTAGGGCTGTCAAACGATTAAAATTTTTAATCGCGATTAATCTCAGAATTTCATATAGTTAATCGCGATTAATCGCATTAAAAAAAATCTTTGTAAATGTTATAGAAAACAAAGATTTTTATGTGAAATGTTACAATTAAAATGGTGAACACATTTTATGCTAAATGTACTGATGTTAAAAACTGCTGGGACAAGAGAAAACTGTAAGGGAGTTTTATTCACTCACATACTAGGCAGTAAATGTCAGATTGTAGTTTAGAATTTCTCCATCAGCAAACATTGTAGATCAGCGGTGCTTTAGGTGGGATAAGGCGTAGTTATTGTAACAGACTTTTCTGTGGTTGTATTGTGACAATGGTTTGATGGCCGTTTCTACACGAAGTGAGTGTGTTTTGACCCTTTGGGGCTTCCATAGTGCATGGACTAACGTGCTTGACTCAGCTTTCCGGTATTTGGTACCTTAACAGAATAAGTTAATAAAAGTGTTCTGCTCCCGACAACTTGTGAATATAGCGTGTATTTATTTCTTTATAAGTGCATCACTACAACGCTCGGTTACATTATGTTAACAAACCGCAAATGAAAAACGGTGGCAAGTCCGACATTAACACGTTTTTAATGTCGGACTTGCCACCGTTTTTCATTTGCGGTTTGTTAACATAATGTAACCGAGCGTTGTAGTTCTACCAGTCAAGTCTCAACATTAACTAGAATTTGCGTTAACGGCACTATTATTTTTAATCGCGTTAAATTGAAATCGCGTTAATGCGTTATTATCGCGTTAACTTCGACAGCCCTAATATATATATATATACAGTGTATCACAAAAGTGAGTACACCCCTCACATTTCTGCAGATATTTAAGTATATCTTTTCATGGGACAACACTGACAAAATGACACTTTGACACAATGAAAAGTAGTCTGTGTGCAGCTTATATAACAGTGTAAATTTATTCTTCCCTCAAAATAACTCAATATACAGCCATTAATGTCTAAACCACCGGCAACAAAAGTGAGTACACCCCTAAGAGACTACACCCCTAAATGTCCAAATTGAGCACTGCTTGTCATTTTCCCTCCAAAATGTCATGTGATTTGTTAGTGTTACTAGGTCTCAGGTGTGCATAGGGAGCAGGTGTGTTCAATTTAGTAGTACAGCTCTCACACTCTCTCATACTGGTCACTGAAAGTTCCAACATGGCACCTCATGGCAAAGAACTCTCTGAGGATCTTAAAAGACGAATTGTTGCACTACATGAAGATGGCCAAGGCTACAAGAAGATTGCCAACACCCTGAAACTGAGCTGCAGCACAGTGGCCAAGATCATCCAGCGTTTTAAAAGAGCAGGGTCCACTCAGAACAGACCTCGCGTTGGTCGTCCAAAGAAGCTGAGTGCACGTGCTCAGCGTCACATCCAACTGCTGTCTTTGAAAGATAGGCGCAGGAGTGCTGTCAGCATTGCTGCAGAGATTGAAAAGGTGGGGGGTCAGCCTGTCAGTGCTCAGACCATACGCCGCACACTACATCAAATTGGTCTGCATGGCTGTCACCCCAGAAGGAAGCCTCTTCTGAAGTCTCTACACAAGAAAGCCCGCAAACAGTTTGCTGAAGACATAACAACAAAGGACATGGATTACTGGAACCATGTCCTATGGTCTGATGAGACCAAGATTAATTTGTTTGGTTCAGATGGTCTCAAGCATGTGTGGCGGCAATCAGGTGAGGAGTACAAAGATAAGTGTGTCATGCCTACAGTCAAGCATGGTGGTGGGAATGCCATGGTCTGGGGCTGCATGGGTGCAGCAGGTGTTGGGGAGTTACATTTCATTGAGGGACACATGAACTCCAATATGTACTGTGAAATACTGAAGCAGAGCATGATCCCCTCCCTCCGGAAACTGGGTCGCAGGGCAGTGTTCCAGCATGATAATGACCCCAAACACACCTCTAAGACGACCACTGCTTTATTGAAGAGGCTGAGGGTAAAGGTGATGGACTGGCCAAGCATGTCTCCAGACCTAAACCCAATAGAACATCTTTGGGGCATCCTCAAGCGGAAGGTGGAGGAGCGCAAAGTCTCGAATATCCGCCAGCTCCGTGATGTCGTCATGGAGGAGTGGAAAAGCATTCCAGTGGCAACCTGTGAAGCTCTGGTAAACTCCATGCCCAGGAGAGTTAAGGCAGTTCTGGGAAATAATGGTGGCCACACAAAATATTGACACTTCAGGAACTTTCACTTAGGGGTGTACTCACTTTTGTTGCCGGTGGTTTAGACATTAATGGCTGTATATTGAGTTATTTTGAGGGAAGAATAAATTTACACTGTTATATAAGCTGCACACAGACTACTTTTCATTGTGTCAAAGTGTCATTTTGTCAGTGTTGTCCCATGAAAAGATATACTTAAATATCTGCAGAAATGTGAGGGGTGTACTCACTTTTGTGATACACTGTATATATATATATATACAGTGTATCACAAAAGTGAGTACACCCCTCACATTTCTGCAAATATTTTATTATATCTTTTCATGGGACGACACTATAGACATGAAACTTGGATATAATTTAGAGTAGTCAGTGTACAGCTTGTATAGCAGTGTAGATTTACTGTCTTCTGAAAATAACTCAACACACAGCCATTAATGTCTAAATGGCTGGCAACATAAGTGAGTACACCCCACAGTGAACATGTCCAAATTGTGCCCAAAGTGTCAATATTTTGTGTGACCACCATTATTATCACTGCCTTAACCCTCCTGGGCATGGAATTCACCAGAGCTGCACAGGTTGCTACTGGAATCCTCTTCCACTCCTCCATGATGACATCACGGAGCTGGTGGATGTTAGACACCTTGAACTCCTCCACCTTCCACTTGAGGATGCGCCACAGGTGCTCAATTGGGTTTAGTCCATCACCTTTACCTTCAGCTTCCTCAGCAAGGCAGTTGTCATCTTGGAGGTTGTGTTTGGGGTCGTTATCCTGTTGGAAAACTGCCATGAGGCCCAGTTTTCGAAGGGAGGGGATCATGCTCTGTTTCAGAATGTCACAGTACATGTTGGAATTCATGTTTCCCTCAATGAACCGCAGCTCCCCAGGGCCAGCAACACTCATGCAGCCCAAGACCATGATGCTACCACCACCATGCTTGACTGTAGGCAAGATACAGTTGTCTTGGTACTTCTCACCAGGGCACCGCCACACATGCTGGACACCATCTGAGCCAAACAAGTTTATCTTGGTCTCGTCAGACCACAGGGCATTCCAGTAATCCATGTTCTTGGACTGCTTGTCTTCAGCAAACTGTTTGCTGGCTTTCTTGTGCGTCAGCTTCCTTCTGGGATGACGACCATGCAGACCAAGTTGATGCAGTGTGCGGCGTATGGTCTGAGCACTGACAGGCTGACCTCCCACGTCTTCAACCTCTGCAGCAATGCTGGCAGCACTCATGTGTCTATTTTTTAAAGCCAACCTCTGGATATGACGCCAAACACGTGGACTCGACTTCTTTGGTCGACCCTGGCGAAGCCTGTTCCGAGTGGAACCTGTCCTGGAAAACTGCTGTATGACCTTGGCCACCATGCTGTAGCTCAGTTTCAGGGTGTTAGCAATCTTCTTATAGCCCAGGCCATCTTTGTGGAGAGCAACAATTCTATTTCTCACATCCTCAGAGAGTTCTTAGCCATGAGGTGCCATGTTGAATATCCAGTGGCCAGTATTAGAGAATTGTACCCAAAACACCAAATTTAACAGCCTTGCTCCCCATTTACACCTGGGATTTTGACACATGACACCAGGGAGGTTCAACGACACATTTGGGCACAATTTGGACATGTTCACTGTGGGGTGTACTCACTTATGTTGCCAGCCATTTAGACATTAATGGCTGTGTGTTGAGTTATTTTCAGAAGACAGTAAATCTACACTGCTATACAAGCTGTACACTGACTACTCTAAGTTACATCCAAGTTTCATGTCTATAGTGTTGTCCCATGAAAAGATATAATGAAATATTTGCAGAAATGTGAGGGGTGTACTCACTTTTGTGATACACTGTATATATATATATATATATATATATATATATATACACACACACACACACATACTGTTAAATATAGTACATACATTGTTAAATATAGTACGTGAGGCTAGTTGATATGCTGGAAGCTTGTTAGTTATTGCTTAACTGCCTGCCAATGATGGTTGGGTATCAGTTAAAATAAATTGGCAATATTGGCATCTCTAGTCACAACCATATATATCTAATAATAATAATACCTAATGCCTATCTATTAATGGCTACTTTTAACATGTCTCAAAGCACAAGTTATTTTCACATGGTTCAATACACGTGACTATATGTTTGGTGTACTTCAAGGGCCTTCCAGTAACCAGATTTAGGATAGAGCAGCCTGAGTATATGAGTATATGATGTAATCATGTCAGCATGGGTCAACATGTTTTATACCTTATGGAATCCATGCAACAAAGAATATAAGCTGTTCCAAAAGCAAAGAAGGGTCCTAACCAGCATTATTACGGTGTGTCTAATTAAGTGGCAGGCGAGTGCATGTAAAGTTCAGTCTTAACATTGAGAGTAACTTAAGAAGTTACTCTCAATGCCTCAGGCTCTGAATTCCAAACAATCCACCACATTCTGCTACAGTTTAAAGGCAGTTTTGGTCCAGAACGTTCTGAATTGTTTGGTTGACTGTTGGTAAGAAAACATGTATTACTTATTTCTGATCTTTTGGTGTCTTTCTTTTAAGTTGAGTATAGAGTCACTGTTGGCATTAAACCAGTAGTTCAACAAAAGGAAAGTAGGAGTTATTTATGGCTAACTACTGATGTTTTAAACATATATAACCCTATAGTTGAGTTGCACCGGCCAATTCATCATTTTATTTGTTTTCAAATCCACCTGCATTGTTCTTTATAGTAAAACGCAACAAATACGGCAATTGCGTCATCCAAGCAAGCTTCCCGCTTTTCCCAAACCCCATTATCCCCCACTCCTTTGAACCAAACGTTTTGTTGGGGTACTGCATGCTGAGGGACTGCACAGTATCTAACACCCCCCCCCCCCCCTCCCCTCCTCCTCCAACTCTGCCTCTCCCACCCCTCTCTCTGTCACATGTCCCTTTCACAGCATAGAAAAGTTTCTGGATTAGTGCGGAATTAGCACAAAGCCCGGCGCTGCAAAGTAGCCAGCAAGCGAACAAGAGGAGCGAGAAAGCAAGAGCCTGAGAGAGAAAAAGAGAGAGAGAGGGAGAGAGAGAGCGCAAGGACAGTCACACTTCCAGCAGCCCGAGGCCAAGTCCGCAAGAGCGGAGAGGACCTTCATCCCTCTGCGAGAGGACAGCACTTCATCACTATGGAGGAAAAGCAGTTCACAGGCATTTTGGTAAACCTTTCTTACTCTTCTCACTATTTGTCTACCTGTCTGATACAACCATAGATTATATATTCTTTATGCCTTTTCAGTGTTAACGACTTCATTCGGCTTGTTTGTTTCTGCGCTAGACTCGTGACATACCTTAGCTGATGATAAAAGCTGGAATGAAATGACTCATTCAGGTTGCAGGTTAAATTGAAACTGAAAATATTTTTTCACCACACGACAGACATTCTTTACTATGGTGTTTGTAACTTTAAATCAGAGTAATGGTATAGTTCACATTATTGTCTGTGAATGTGAGTCTGTGTGTGAAAATTAAAATTTAAAACATTAAAATAGTCCTTAATAAAGAAACAATTACTTAAAAAGAAAGTAAAACCAACAATAGAAGTTTTTCTCCATTTAATTTGTATCTTATCTGAAATGTACTGTCATTTCAAATCAGTTTACTGCAAAAGCGATTAACCCTAGTGTTGTCTTAAGTGTCAAAAATGATCCACCAATATGATTATCAACATAAAATCCCCTCTTTTTATAGTGACTGCATATATTCTCAAAATAAGTTTGTGATAAATGCAAGGTTGTTTCTTTATGTAAAATAGATTTGGGGTTAAAATCTGATAATTAATTACTTATTGTAGGAGTTTTAGTGAACGCTGGTCATTTTTGACGCTTAGGACAGGGGGAGTATACAGAATGGGGGTTAAAAAACCCAAAACTATACTGACTATATATTTCTGTGGATGAGAGTTGCTGTTGGATCTTGTTACATTTATCACCATAGTTTATATTTCAGTCAAATAAGCGTTCACTTTGAAGTTTCTTTTGCTGCCACATTTTTATTGTTATAAAACGGATCTGAGACTTTGGGTCATTTTGCAGACCGATAAAAAAAACAGTAAAAAACAAATGATTCATCAAATATTCAAGCCAGAACAGTACTTATTAGTACTACTGTACATATTAGTTTTCTCAAGAAGCTTGAGATGTACAGTTGTCGTACAACTAACTCGGATCAATGAGTCGTTAATTCTACATACAGCATTAGGGACATTTCTAAATATTAGTTGTTATACTGATAATGTCATCTACCGATATTATAATCATAGTAATAAAATTGATATAGCACCTGTCACATATCCAAGAACTCTTAGAGAGAAACTAACATAACTAAGACTTGGAAAAGAACAATAGTAAGCAGTAAGAGATGGTCAAAGAGAAATCCAAAGTTTGGGAGGACCTGCCGTACACTGATGTGAGTCTTGTATGTGTCTTGAACATAGCAAAAATAATAACGTATAAAAACCTGTCACAGTTTAAAAAATACAATACAATACAATAATAGATGAAGCAGTATTGGAATTTCATAGATCTTAAAGAAGATCTGACAATAAATATGAAGTTTCTTTGATTAGTACATTGATAATAAACCTACAGTTTACCAGAGTACAAAAATTGGAAATTGTGGTAGTTCAAATAATCATAATTAGCTCAAATATTTGTGATGCATCAGTGCACAAATTTAATCCAAATACGCTTCTAATCTTTCGATTTAAAACAAAGCAAGCAACCACTTAGTGGGATTGAATAATGAAGTAGCGAATACATTTGCAAGCATACTACTGCTGGGATCCAGGCTTCAAATCCAGAGCAGTGCTATCAGCCGGACAAGGATTGAGGCTAAGTCTCAGTCAAGCAATGTGGTGCCATCCTGTCCGGGGTGTGATACTGCATTGCGCCCAGTGATTCTGGGCAAATCAGACTTGCTGCAATCCTTAACAGGTTAGAGCACTGGTAAAAATGAAAAGAAAATCTAGTAATTATACAATGTTTAAAGTTAAAGTTGGTATTTATGTAGAAAAGTTAATGTAAGAAAGAAAACTAAAGTAGATAAAGTAGCGTCTCTTTAATCTGGACACTTCAATCTGTGTTTTAATCACACTTTGTTTCCTGGTGAAACCGGACCGGCCGCAATCCTGACCAGGAGAAAATGGTTGATGGAAATGAAAAGGAATGAAAAATGTTTATATGTACAGTCTATAACAATTAGGGCTGCACGATATATCAGTTCAGCATTGTCATCGCGATGTGTGCATGCGCAATAGTCACATCGCAGGACGTGCGATGTCACAATGCAAATTAAATCAAATACGTCATGCGACAACTTTTTTGCTGCTTGACACAAAACGAAAATTCTCATTTTCCATGACATATGTACACCAGTGTGTTTGAAATCCTAGTGAGCTGCCTCGCTGTCTTACTGCCTACAAATGCAGCTGCCTGAGTAGAGAGGATTCTAATAAGTCATTAACTTTTATAAGGCAGGTTATTCGAACGCGCTACTTAGCGAATCCATTGAGTTTCGCGTTTAGCATTTAGCATCTTGCCATTAAAACCAATAGAATGAGGTGGGACAGCGCTAACTTGTCAATATAACATCTCGATTCGTGTACAGAAAACGGTTACATTTGCTGACAAGCCCAAACTTGCAAATAAAAACACTCGTTAAAAATCAATAATTATTTATTTACGTTTGAAAATAACTTTGTCCGCACCGTCAGCCATGTTTAATTTTCTGTGAGAAAAGAGATGCCGCAATGAATTCTGGGATTGCCTTTATCACTAAGGACGCGTCGGATGCTCACTCGTTCTTGAGTCAAAATAACATTGAAATATTAAGATGCCTCAGTAGTGAGCTTAGTAAGGCATCTCGGATTTGGAACAGGTGTATAGCTGCTCTTTTGTTTGTATAGTTTTTTTAAAAATAACGTTTACTACTTGAAGAGGTTTTGATTGTGAAATAAAATATTAAATGACCCATTTTGTCAATCCTGTTAATTCCCTCATGTGATATTAAAGCTTTCTTAGTTTAATGCTCAGTTTCAACCCAGTACAAAGATGTAGCTGGACATAATCTCTTGTATCCCCTGTAGGCATCACCATTTTTTCACATATGAGCCCCTTATTTAGAGTAAGATACATGCATTATTAATATTATTAATAATTTTTTAAATATCGCAATATTTATCGCAGGACGAAAGAAAATCACAATGTCAGTTTTTTCCAATATCGTGCAGCCCTAATAACAATCCATTTTTAAGAGCATCTATTAAATCATAGCCAAACTAGTATCATGTTTAATTCTTAATATACCCTCATGTTTAGGGGCTTTTGATTTGCCCCAAATATATACTTGTTTTAAGGTGCCAAATCTCTGCAGGTAAAACGTTACTGTCAGATCAGCTTGTCATCATTTTGCCAAGCTTTGTGCTACCGTATAATGAAATCTACAATTAGGTATATATATAGATTGTACAGATTAGCATTTTGCAATCAAAATCAGAATCAGCTTTATTTGCCAGGTATGCACACATGAGGATTTTTTTCTGGCTGTTAGTATCTGTACAATATACAGACAAATTCTATATATGTACAAAAATATACAAATAGTATAAAATAACTAGATACACAGAAACAGAATTAGAAACAGTATATGTACAGTGCCTTGTACATACATGTGTTGACATTTTGTCATTATTTAGTTGCAATGCATCTGTTAAACTGTAATATGATTTTACTTGCCCATGAATCTACCCCAGTATTTTGTCAGCTCATTAAGTCTTGGAATTGCAGTGTTGTACTAAGTGGTCTCATACTGTTTCACTCTCTAACTCTTCACTGTAGCATTAATACAACATATCACAGTTTGTTTTTGATGTTCGCATGCCCTCGTGCTTCATTATTTGTTCTATAGACGCTTGCCTCAGGATCATGAAAAATTCCTCAATGACTGCTGATTAACTTGCCTATCAAAGCAGATAAAAGGTCAGACTTGACTGATCAGAAATATGTGATATCAGTAAAATAAATTCTGGGCTTATGTGCAGATCTTGACTGTCCTTTTTTTATATACGTGCCAACCAACATTGCCGCGATGACATAACTGACTTAGTACATGCTGTTTGTTTAAAATGCCATTATAGTACACAAAGGACGAAATGTGCTCATATGGATCCATCCATCTATCCAGCCATTCATCCATCCATCCATCCATCCATCCAGCCATCCCCCGAATTCACAACCATATCAGCCAAGGCCTCACGAAGGATTGGCGTCCAGTCTGAGTATGTTACTGTGTTGTGCCCAGTAAAATGGAAATCCTGATCATTGTTGTTTATTTATTAGAATATATGCTTGGTTCAGTTAATGCAGTCGTAAGCTGCACTGTTTGTGTTGAAATGCACTAGACGTTTCATTCCAGACAGGCCGTCTACATGCTTATTGTACAACAGATCCCAGTAGAACAATAACAATTTGAATCAGCCTTATTTAAAGTTTGTGATGTTTCAAGTCAGTGAAAGGTTTAGGATTGTGGTGTTGGCGTGTTGGTTCAGTGTTGTATGTAGTAAATTAGCTCTGATGAGCAGGTATACTACCTAAATGTGAGACCTGCTTTTTCATCCATGTCAGCTTTTTAATTTGGACATTTTCTTTTAGTTTGTTTTTTTTTGCTGGATTATTTAATATCATCATATGTTCCAATTGAAGGATAATCAGCTAGCAGTTTCAGTGACTGCACACAAGATGACGTTGTACTGCTTTGATGCTGCATCCAGCGACCCCCCCCCCCCCCCCCCCCCCCCCCCGTGTTCTTTTATAGCCTGTGCTGCTGTCCTGTTCCTTAAAAAAATCTCCATCCGACTGCTACACCGATTTTAGAAAATTCTTATAATGAGGTTATAGTAATATTCTTGTCATATTGTTATAGTAATAATACAGTATAATAATTGTACATGATGATGAATAAAGCTAGAATGCTAATTCTCATAGAAAACTTCCATTCAGGTTATGATACACTGTATGAACAAAAGTATTTGGACACCCTTTCTATTAGTTTAATTTACACGTTTCAGCAACACAATTGCTAACAGGTGTAATAAAGCAAGCTCCATAAAAAGCTTGGTTTAAAGAAACACAAGTGGCCTGCTCAGAGCCCTGACCTCAGCCCCACTGAACATCTGTAATTACATTAACATTTTTAGCATTAAGCAGCTGCTTTTTATCCAAAGCACTCTGACAGTACATTGTCTAAGCAATTGAGGGTTAAGGACCTTACCTAAGGGCCCAACAGTGGCAACCTGGTAGTGGTGGGGCTTGAACCAGCAAACTTTTGATTACTAGTCCAATACTTTTACCACTAGGCTACAACTGCCCTGTAATGAACTGGAACATCGGATGAGGCTTTTTTGACCAACATCACTGCCCAGCCATACAAATCCAGACCCAGTGCAACCCTGACCAGGATAAAGCGGTCAATGAAAATGAAATGAAATGTGTTAGTCAAACAATTGTAGGACAAAAAGTTTTTAGTCTTGAGTGGGTGTCCCACAGTGATCCCAGTAAACAACAAAGCCATGTGATCTCAACGCCTCACACGATGGCAGGGTGGGGCAACGAATCTCAAATGAGACACACCTTGGCTCATGTGATCTTAATGACTCATATGTTGGCAGGGTGGGTCTCAAAGGACTTTTAGGTGGGATGCGAAACGTCTTCAAGAACCTAAAAAGAAGTTCATTCATTCTCTGCATTTAGCAGACGGCTTTATACAAAATGACATATGTTACAGTGGTGGGGCGTGAACCAGCGACCTTCTCATTACTAGTCCAGTACCTTAACTACTAGGCTCAGCTTGCCCAGTCCAGTCTAGTCGCCTTCAACTTAAACACTCAAGACTATCATAACCTGGATGACTGAGATCTACACAGATCCTTGTAAATTCGCATTTGAATGAAGTGAGACTGTTTTAGAGTCTATTGATTGCTACTTGGTCATTAGCATCATGAGCATTCTATTGATCATGATGATTAGACTATGAGATTGCGCTCTGTCATTTTCATTTTTCTACAGCAGTGCTCTTGCGCCGTTGACACTTAGGGTCCCATGCCAACACTACCGAACAGGGGAGTGTTAAACCGGCAGCTCACTACAGCCTGCATTTAATAATATTGACTCAAAAAAGTGAACAGATAAGCTTTTGGCACACACCACTCCTCTTCCCTAGGCATACAGATTCACGCTGCTGTGGACAAAGAGGCAAAAGTCATTCAGCCGGTGAATGAGCCCGTGATCGACAAACCAATTCTGAAGGTGCGCTTTGTCTTTTGAAAACCGGACAGTTTTGCTTACTTTGCAGTATCTGAGCGAAGGAAGTGTCTCCTCACAACAGGAAAGATTGCTGTTTATACTCGCAACACAATGGCATACAATTTGGTGCCAAGGCATCGAATAGGCTTTTTCTTCTGAGGACGGATGCTGTTCGGCTTTAAGAAGCTCTTGATCTGTAGACAATGAAAAATCAGATCAGCGTAGTGCATCGTTTTGATCCTTGAAGTGCTTATCGTCCTTTTTTTGTCACTTACATAACAAGAGTTTGACAAAGCAGTGTGGAAAAATGCAGACACCACCTACAGATGTCTAATGTTTAATAAGGACACGGAAATTTAGCTGAAATGGTCCAACTCAAGGGTGCAGATGGACATTGAAGTGACCTGCTTTACCCTATTGTCTTTTCATTCTACTTGTCTGTGTGCTTTTTTTTAAGTGAAAAAAAAAAGGAAATATTAAACATTTAGACACTTTTGGCTTTGACAGCTAACCAAATTGGGTTTATGTTCACAAAAATAGTTACATAAGAATCGTTAACTCCCACAGTAACTTAAAAACTTAAAAACTATCAATAAAATGTTTGCAAATAAATATAATGATCACGCGTGTCTAGCACGTGTCTCAGCTTTACTACAGGACTGAACTTTTCAAAGCAACGTCTCTGCTAATTAGAGCTTTCGAAATTACTTAAGCAACATATTTAGCTGCTCGAGTTTTTTTTTTTAAGCTGGCCGTGCATCGTGGTGCCTTCAGGGCCATGGGAACAGATGTGGCGAGGTCAAACGCGATTTCTGTTTTGGTTTCAGGCCTTTGCAGTACAGTGCACCCAGCCTGGGTCAGCCAGCCACTGCGGAGAGGGCACAATGCGAGGACAAGGGCCACCAAATGCTAAACACGTCCACCGCTGCGCTCGCTTAAATAAATAAATAAATAAATAAATAAAGCTAGTCTGAGCCAAAAAGCCCCATTGAGCCTCAGACTTTGGATTCCTGTTTGAAGAAACCACTCAAGCTGAAAATTTCGGTTTTCTAGCTTGCTTCCTTTCTCCTTTTATATCTGAAGGCGCTTAGATCTGGGTTGAAGCTAAACAGAAATACCAGGCCAACAACAACAAAATATCCAGGGTTCTGTTTGGCATTATGGTTCAGCGATCATAAATTGTCATTTCTTGTGATTATCATCACTTTTAACAGTTGAATAGAAAGGCTTTAACGGCTTTTCACCCCATATTTAGGTAATTTGTTGCGCTTGAACCTAACCTGCTCCCCCTGTTGTCATGCTGAATAGAAGATACAGGCATGGGATGAGGAGGGGTTCACAGTTCTCAGGGTATTTCCCTAAGGCAAGCCCCCCTTCCGCAGTATTTATTATCACTTTGATGCTTTCCGTGTCAAAGGGTCTCCGAAACCGTTCTCACTCATCGATTGCAAAACTAGAGCAACTAATATCAAACAGCAGCTCTATTACCTTAACTTACATTTAG
The DNA here is from genome assembly GCF_030014385.1 of Trichomycterus rosablanca. Classification (NCBI taxonomy): domain Eukaryota; kingdom Metazoa; phylum Chordata; class Actinopteri; order Siluriformes; family Trichomycteridae; genus Trichomycterus; species Trichomycterus rosablanca. The sequence continues at coordinate 6,465,013 of NC_085991.1, forward strand.
TTCGAAACATTTCTCCCCTACAGTCAATCATCCCATTTATCACTTCTCTTTCGTCCGGACGGTCCCATATGGTCGTCAAAATGTGCACTGTGCGTGCATTTTCTGGCTTGATTTGTGCCCAAGCCTTTTCACTGAGTCCCGCTCTCCCCAGTGGCAACGCACACTCTATTTATAAAGAATTAGCAGCTGGGGCCATTCCAGAAGGGGGGGGGGCATTATCCTGGAAACTTCGGATTATTCCAAGCGTTGTAAATGGTTCTCCTGTGTCCCTACACGCTGACGGGCCTGCCAGAGGTCCCACACTTACGCCTTCACGCACACAACACAGGAGTGGCACAGGAAGTTGTTTTTCAACCCTAGCTCTAAACATTTGTCTGGGCAGTGGGTCATGCTTTGCTGTTGGTGTGCTCGGGTTGGGACTTCGGTGAGCTAGAGAGATTAAACTGCCAGCATACTTTTGAGCAAAGACATTTAAGTAAAATGAATGTCTATTCATGAGAAGACAAAAGGATTCAGCATATGATTGGCTACAAATTAACATAGCATACTGTATCATCTAAGTCTTTTGTTCCATCATCATGGCCTTGGTCACTGGACATATACCTGTATAATTGGGAGTAAAGACCTCTGCATGCTTTGACTCCCCAATTAGGAGTCGTAAATTGCTACTGTGCTACTCAAATATACACCAAAAGTCCAAATAGAGTTTTCTGGAAATGTAGGCAAATATAATATATAATATACACTGATCAGCCATAACATTAAAACCACCTCCTAGTTTCTACACTCACTGTCATTTTATCAGCTCCACTTACCATGTAGAAGCACTTTGTAGTTCTACAATTACTGACTGTAGTCCATCTATTTCTCTGCATGCTTTGTTAGCTCCCTTTCATGCTGTTCTTCAATGGTCAGGACCCCCACAGGACCACCACAGAGCAGGTATTATATAGGTGGTGGATCATTCTCAGCACTGCAGTGACAATGACATGGTGGTGGTGTGTTAGTGTGTGTTGTGCTGGTATGAGTGGATCAGACAGCAGCGCTGCTGGAGTTTTTAAATACCGTGTCCACTCACTGTCCACTCTCATTAGACACTCCTACCTAGTTGGTCCACCTTGTAGATGTGAAGTCAGAGACTCATCTACAATGATTGCTCATCTATTGCTGCTGTTTGAGTTGGTCATCTTCAGTTTGAGTTGGACCATCAGTGGTCACAGGACGCTGCCCACGGGGTGCTGTTGGCTGGATATTTTTGGTTGGTGGACTATTCTCTTTAAAAACTCCATTAGCCTTATGTGTCCATGTGTCTTATCCACACATACCAGCACAACACACACTAACACACCACCACCATGTCAGTGTCACTGCAGTGCTGAGAATGATCCACCACCCAAATAATACCTGCTCTGTGGTGGTCACATAAGAGACCTGACCATTGAAGAACAGCATAAAAGGGGGCTAAAAAGGTATGGTAATTGTAGAACTACAAAGTAATATGGTAAGTGGAGCTGATAAAATGGACAGTGAGTGTAGAAACAAGGAGGTGGTTTTAATGTTATGGCTGATCGGTGTGTGTATATGTATGTATGTGTATATATATATATATACACACACACACACACACACACATACTGTCGTAACATCGTAGTTACATCGTGTGTAACTACACTATTAATAGTATAATAATTAGACACACTATTTTGTACACCAGGGCGCCTCCTGGAATGCATCCAGTTTACATTGCTACTCAGGCGGCAGGAAGATGTTTTATGTAGGGTGCTGCCAACTGCATCTAAATGAAGTGAAGCAAGGCGATTCAAATGGACCCCCAACCCACACCCCCTGTTACACCCCCCTCCCACACACACAGGGGAACTGAAATAAAAAGCTCAAAGAAGCAATAACCGCTTGGCGTTAAAGTTACCAACAAAACTATGAACTTTTACCTAGCTGCTGTGACAAGTACTGAAAAATCGAACCTATACTGCCCAGCAGCAGCAGTGTTATCGGTAATCTCATGTTTTTCATGCAGTTTGATGTTTTGCTGTGATTAAGCTTAAAAATAATAGGATGTTGTATCCAATTTGTGTAGAATGTTTGTGGTGCGGTTGCATTACAGTGAGCTGTGACAACATTAGGATCTTTCTGCGTTTAGGTGGCAGTTTTAATCTCTTTAAACAGTGCAATAAAGTCTGGATTGTGGATGCTTGTGGGTCAGGTAATGGACTAGTGATCAACAGGTTGCAAGGTCAAGCCCCAGTTTCCTCTCTCTTAAACTCCTGAGCAGTTGCTTGCACTGTAGTCGGTAACAATTGTTAGTCACTTTGAGAAAAAGCATCTACTAAATACCACAATGCTAACACACTGTCTGAAATCTGGCAACCTTTGGGTTATTTTAAGCACAAATGCTGACAAACTGACAAACCTCTTGTTTAAATAACAGTAAATATCCTAAAAAAATCCTAAATATACAGTATATCTATTAATTTTTTTATTTTTTAGCTGCACCCTTGCAATGATTTATAAATCACTTGATGCTAGCTCATGCATTAGGGCCCATGTAGCACTCTTCTGGAATTTAGTGTGGTATGTCACTCCAGAGTGGATTTCCACATGGCAGTGTGTTTTGTTTGTTTTAGGTTGACATTATGTGTAGACAAGAAACTTGGTTCTTGGTTCCACCTGGGAACCTATTCATGGGTTTAAAAATTTGCCAAATGGTTTAAAATTAGACCCGCAAAATGAAACGTAACTCGTTCCTCGTTGGCTGAAAAGGGCTAACAGTAACATAACAATGTTTGAATGATTTGTTCAACCCTGTTATGGTGTATAGCTTAACGATTATTGCTTTTAACTGCACTACAGTAATCAGTGATTAAAAGCCTTTATTTAGACTTCTCAGACATTCAAAGATAAACAGACTCAGTAAAAGGCTAAAGGACTTATGTATGTGTTTATGTATTGAGTGCATTTTGTCTCTTTGGGGATTCCATAATCAATGGAAAAGTGTGCTGCTCTACACACGTGATCATCTCTCTGTAGTCTGTGCTGCGTGTCAAAAGAACAAGCCAGTAAGGTTTTATGTTCCTGATAGTTTGTATATGTAGTGTTTATTTCTTACTTTTTAAACTCAGCAAACTCTAAAGACGCTCCGCCTCAAACTGCAAATTAACCAGTAAACATGAGGCACTTAAATGGTATGACAATGAAATGAACAAACGTTAAATCACTAAACACAAATCTTACATTTTGAACTGCACAGGAAAAGGCTCATTTTACAGTCTATGAATTAGGTAGGGCCTTACTTATATTTAATAGTGCAGAAATGCTTTCTGTCGACAGCCCCAGGATTTTTGTTACCGTTCAAGTTTTTGTTTGTTTCTCGAACATGCCCCTCAAGATTGCAAACAGGCTGCTGAAGCAAGAGGTGGCGTATCAAAGCCGGGCACTAAGCACGAAAAGCGACATTTTTAGTCAGCAGTAGTATTTTAGCTCTCACTGAGGCTCTCTTGTTCAGCTCGTCAATAGCACCGACGTGCCTGGAATAGAAAATACCTGGTTAAGCAGAGATGCTTGAAACACTTCCTCCCTGGCAAATTTAACGACCGCTCGTCCCTTCCTCTGGTTTTCAGATCCAGCACCAACGGATTCTCAATTCACCCTTACGTTTCCTCTTCTGTCATGTGTCTTTAAGTGTTGCGCTCTTTGTGAACTTAGAAAAAAAACAGCCATGCTGTGTCTTGTTCCATTTTCTTGAATGTTACACCATTCCTGTAATTCCCTCTGATTCTCTCACCACTTTGAAATGACAGATCCAAGAAAATTTGATGACTCCCAAAACTTTTTATCCATTGATCGACCGACCAAACAAGGATTTTGAGGGTTTTCAGGCTGCTTGACTTTTTGCCCACTTTATGTTGTGGATTTGATTTTGAATGGAAAAATGTAAACTTAATTTTCCTCCCGATCTAGTCGTATCCAATTATCTGACTGCGTTAGCGTTTTCGCTACTGTTCTTGACCTCCACTTCTAGCTGAGGAGAGCCGTGACTAACACACGCCCCTCCGACACGTGTGCAGTAGCCGACTGCATCTTCTCACCTGTACGAGGTGGGTTCATATGTGGATCAGACTCTCGCATGGAGAGTCACGCACTCATCCCATAATCCCTCGTCTCATCCAGCAGAGGTTGTAATTGCATCCGTTATGAGGAATCCCCTCAGGCACCCTCCCTATGAACAAGCCAACGATTGTTTGTGTAGGCGCCCAGCCTGCCGGTAGCAAAGCTGAGATTCAAGCTCCCGAGTTGAAGATGTCAGCTCATGTGTGCTAGTGTGTTTTACCGCTGCTCCACCTGAGAGCCTGATAATATTTAATCTGACGGGTTTTTGGGAAATTAGAAGCCCATTGAACAGCAATCATAGCTGCAAGCCTTTATGGATACTTCTCTTCTCCCATATTTAAATTATCACACATACTGATCCGGTCTTGTCCCAGAAAAGCTGGCATGCATTATACAACAGTGGTTTCATGCCAAAATATGCACATCTGCTGTCCAACACACTGGGATTTATTAAATAAATTAAAACAAAAAATGGCGTAATGTTGGGGATTTGTATTAGTATGTAGTATTATTTAGTTTTGTGTTGTCTCATGTAGTTTTGTGTTGTTGTGTGTAGCACCTGCAGGTCCTGGAGGAAAGTTGTTTCATTTCACTTTACACACACTGTATATGGTTAAAATGACAACAAAGCCCACTGGACTTTGTGTCGTAAGAAGGTTCTTAATTAACAGTTAACCGTCAACCAGTGACTTTAGCTGGTTTGGATGTGCTGGTCTGTATTTAGACAGACCCTTTTTGTAGACGTCACCTGCTTTTTTCATGGGACAACTGTCCAGGGACAATTAGTGGTTCCATGAACCTTCCACTTGCTTATTATTGAACCAGTGACAGGGTTAAATTTTAAGTCTATGCCGACCAGATATAACATTATGACCACTGACAGGTGAAGTGAATAACACTGATTATCTCTTCATCACGTACCTGTTAGTGGGTGGGATATATTAAGCAGCAGGTAAACATTTTATCCTCAAAGTTGATGTTAGAAGCAGGAAAAATGGACAAGCGTAAGGATTTGAGTGAGTTTGACAAAGGCCAAATTGTGATGGCTAGACGACTGGGTCGGAGCATCTCCAAAACTGCATCTCTTGTGGGGTGTTCCCGGTCTGCAGTGGTCAGTATCTATCAAAAGCGGTCAAAGGAAGGAACAGTGGTAAACCGACGAAAGGCTCATTGATGAGCTACTGTAGCTCAAATTGCTGAAGAAGTTAATGCTGGTTCTGATAGAAAGGTGCCAGAATACACAGTGCATCACAGTTGCAGGGCTATTTTGGCAGCAAAAGGGGGACCAACACAACATTGGGAAGGTGGTCATAATGTTATGCCTGATTGGTGCAGACGTTCAAAATAAAAAAAGGTTTGAAAACTGTCCCCTCTACAGCCACCCACACTCACAATTTACATGCAAGTGCGTGTAAATATGTATTGTTACATTAAATGAAAATATCTCAGATCTTGTCGAAGGTAAATCAGATCTTGTCATTTAGCAGAGGGGGTGGGCATGAGAGTGTCAGCTACAGTTAAATGTCTATTGCTAATCTAAATAAAGACAGCGACGCAGACAAGTTTGTAACAAGGTTTGGCATTTCACTCCTCTAATGAGTGCTAAACCAATCCAGTTACCAGCGCCAATTGCCCCCAGAACAAACTCGTTTGGGATTTCTCTTTGTGATCAGCCTTTGTGTGTCCCCTTTTTTGTTTCACCTTCCTTGTTCTCAGAGCTTTTCGTACCGCCATTGATATAGAGCTGTCAAAATAGTCAAGTGTTCATATCCTCATTAGAAAAGCGGTCATTGTGCGTGTTCGGCGAGACGCCGCTGCTTTTTGACTAATAGAAGTTGGCTGCAGCCCTTGGACGCTCTCTAATGACCGGCAGCGTTAAACGTTCCCCTTGCCAGGCCCGTGGCGCGGGCGCTACTCGCTGCCTGAAGCAGTGTGGCTGTGATGCATAAAACCATCAAATGAATCAGACACAAACACTCTTCACTGTAGCGTGCATGCTCGAGTCACTAAGTGCTCACAAGTTTACGGTACAGTGTGTGTTCGGATGTGCTGTCAGGGATTTGGGGCTTAGGAGGTTTAAACAGCAACAGTTTAGGGAAGATCATTTTCTTTCCCAACATGACTTCAGCCCCACTGAACAGATTTGGAATAAACTGGAGACTTTCTTGATGACATCAGTACCCATACATACATACATACATACATACATTGACTGAATGGGCACAAATCCCCACAGACATACTTCCCAGTCTTCTGAAGTCTTCTCAAAAGAGTGTCTGTTGTTATAGCTGAAATGATCACATAGAGGTCACTAAAATAGTATTACCATTTTAGTACCATAAGTTTTGAAATTGACAGTCCAACAAGCTTATGGTCAAGTGTCCAAATACTTTCAGCCATACAGCGTAATGTCTATTCTTTATAGCCATAAAGATTACATTTTAAAGCATGGAATTTAAAGCTACAACGTTATTGTATATTGTAAATATCTAAACCAATTTAGAATTTTATGTCTGCACCATACATTTTCAATAGGAGACAAATCTGGACTGCAGGCAGGCCAGTCAAACACATGCACTCTATGTCTACAAAGCCTTACAAAGCAGAATAACCCTTACTCTAGTATTGTCTTGTTAATGTAGCTGTGGACTTTTTAGGAGTCCTAAATCTCTAAAATCCCAATATTAGAAATGGTTATAAGTGCTTAAGGGCCCTTGCATCAGCATCGCTCCTGTTGCATTATGATTTGACTATGCTAAACTATGAAATCATGCCAGTAGACATCCTTTGCCCTACTTTATAAGGAAGGCCCTACTTAATTCATGACCATGAAACGAGCCTAGTCGAAATGTCCAACATATGGAAGCGTAAAGCAGCTAAAAACACGACTTGGGTAACTGAGTTTGGAAAACTCCCAATCAATTCCATGGACTCGCTGGAGGGTGTGTCAAAACACGGATGAGAATTTTAATATTTGAGACGGCGCCTTGCACCGTCGCTTAATGTTCTAGGTTTACATTCAACCGTTAAGGTAGCTGTGCTGTGTATTGTAGCTTTCATTTATTCTATCATTCAATGTATGAGTGTAATTTAATGGCTGCCGTGAATTGTGGCACTTTTCTTTAAAAATCCATGAAATCTGTGATTTTTGAAAAATGGGCCCTATTTAATTTAGAAAAGGTATTAAACCATGAGGCATCTGGCATTCTTCATGTAATCCTACTGATTCTACCAGACAAAGAGGTTGGAAATTGATAACTTGGGAATAACCAAAGTAGTCAGATTTAATGCTAAACAGTGGACATAATTTAAAAACTGTGTCAACAGTAGGGGCCCTTTTATTAGGTGAAGCCAATATTTACCAGGCTTGTCTAAATGCGTATGGATACAGTGCATGTAAAGTTGAGGTGATGATTGTGGATGTTGCCCTCATCATATTAACTCGAGGCTTGTTTATTGAACGGGTTTCCTCTTTTGTTCACCTTCATTAAATGCTCATTAGGCTTCTGGCCAAACGCCTGTCAACTTTTGACACCACCAACAGGAGACTCGTTCAAGGCCACGGCCAAGAGCATCTATTGAGAGCTTTCTTTTGTGCCAAGATTTCACTTTCTCTTCAGTATCTTTTCCCATGCATTGTGACGTTCCTATCCTCCTTCCGGCAAATGGCACCTTCCTGCAACAGCCCAACAAAGACAAGGAAAGGCCATCCCGGAGGAGGCGAGGAAGAATTACAGGGAGTGTGGAGCGGCACGGAGGAAGGACAGTGTCCGTCCCTCCTCTGGCCTCTTGCAGGATCTTACCAAAGACTTGGCAATGTCGACGGACAAGGATTTGAGAGTCAAGTGTCTGTGAATGGGAAGCGTTGGTGGTCTGGTTGCAGCTGCTTGGAAAACAAGTGGAAAGAATGGTGAGACAGTGTGGTAGCACGTACCGTGGAAGCACACAGCCCCCTCGCTCTTGTCTTTCATCTTGCGAGCTTTAGGCAGCTAAGCTAGCAGCTCCCCGTTATTCAGTATGCAGCCGAAGTGCCTGGAATGACAACGACTCCATTCATGGTAGAAGTAGAGGCAAGGGCTATGGATCTGCTCTGCCCCCCCCCCCCCCCCCCCCCTACCGTGTATGTGAAGGCGGGGGGTACTTTCTCCAACTTAAAATAGAGCAGAAAAGAGACTGAAAAGGAGGAAGGGAGGTAAGGCAATGGAATGGATGAGGGAGAGAATCAAGACCGAGCGAGGCGAGAGGGGAGGTGGGAGTGAGAGAGAGAGCGAGTCCATGCCGAATGACTGAGAAAGGCGGAGAGGAAGCAGAACTCCCTTAGACGAAATGAGGTGAAAATAATTTAGGCATTAATCAAGCCCGGCCAATAGGAAGGTCTCCGCCTCTCTTCTCGTGCACACGCTTTCCGCGAAACCGAATGGAAAGGTGTGAATGAAGTACTCGAGAGTGGATCTGAGAGAAACCGCAGGTGCTGCCAAACCATGTCAGAGTCCTGCAACACCGTGGCATGTCGGGCAGATCAGGTCAGTTCATTACGTTGTTTTTTGTTTACTTCATCTTACTGCATCTGGTAGAGTCACTGTAACACTACAATAGCAAGGAAGTTCGTTCTCTTACGAAAAAAAAACAAGGCGGAAGCATCAGCTGAAATGGAAAGAACATTAAGTGGGAAGTTTTGTTTTTATTTCCCGAAGTGTACAATCTCGGAATAAGAGCACAATAGTACGTTAACCCAAGCATCAAAGCGGCAATTGTCTCGAGCTGCCCGGACGACGGCGCAGGGTCCTGAAAGAATTGAATTAATCAAGGCCAAGTATTGTTTGCACCGCCTTATTTTTCAGCCATCATTCAGGGGGCCTGTGACGACTCAATAGTCCAGGGACCACGTGAGGAGGGGGACGCAGCTCCTTAAAAAACAGACCACGTGTGGGCTGACTGAAAAGTTTTTATAACTAATTGCAGTGGGAAGTTTGGGCCGCACTGGCAGAAGGGCCGATAAAGTCTGTAAGGAAGTGGGCAGCAGAACTGTCTATGAGAATGACAGAGGGAAGGAGGAAGGTGTCCAGGCTTTTCTGGAAGGCGGCTGGCTTATATTTATGTCTTTACTTTCTCTTTTTGTTTTTTCTTGGCCTCCCTTTTTAGACACCGGGGCACTTAGCACTTAAACAATCACCAGGAAGATTTGTCAGGAATTAAAAAAGTAGATATCCTTGAATATTTACATGTCTCGTTTGCCCCTTCTTCCGTTAATGCACTTGCAAAAGCCCGGTGCACGTTATTCAACTTTATTACCTGCAATTTCTACTTTCTGATTACAGGTTATTACACACCACAATATTAGGTCCCAGAAAGATGGGGGCTAGGAACACGGGGCTTATCATTTAAAGATTGTCCTGGTCCTTGAGATCCAGCCAGGACTGTATTAAGGGTGCATGCATTAATTCAGAATTAAATGGTTGCCTGTAATATCCAAAACTCTGAGGAGACACTTCTAATGGTCTAATCTAATGCTCTTCTAACTTAGTGAATGAGAGCTCCTTAGCAAGCCCTTCCAAACGATTAGGGTTTAGTCCTGATGACTACTAAAAGGACTCCTGTCTGATTGACCTAAAGTCTTCATAAAACCTGTGACTTTTCACATAACCTGACAACAGTTTAATGCAGCTTCTGCAAGTTTTTATTCAGTCAGAGGCAATAACATACACAGACAAGGCATAACATTATGACTACTGACAGGTGAAGTAAACACTGATTATCTCCATCACGGCACCTGTTACTGGGTGGGATATATTAGGCAGCAAGTGAGCATTTTATCCTCAAAGTTGGAAGTGTTAGAAGCAGGAAAAATGGGCGAGCGTAAGGATTTAAGCGAGTTTGACAAGAACCAAATTGTGATGGCTAGACGACTGGGTCAGAGCATCTGACTGCAGTGGTCAGTATCTATCAAAAGTGGTCCAAGGAAGGAACAGTGGTAAACCAGCGACAGGGTCATGGGTGGCCAAGGCTCATGATGCACGTGGGGAGCGAAGGCTGGCCCGCGTGGTCCGATCCAACAGACCAGCTACTTTAGCTCAAATTGCTGAAAAAGTTAATGCTGGTTCTGATAGAAAGGTGTCAGAACACACAGTGCATAGCAGCTGCAGGGCTGTTTTGGCAGCAAAAGGGGGACCAACACAATATGAGGAAGGTGGTCGTAATGTTATGCCTCATCGGTGTATTTGTATGATAATATATAATATATTACTATATGTTATGGAACTCTTTAGTGTAAATAGCTACACACTGTGTGTGCAATTTGTCTGGCAGCTCTTAAGATGGTAGCTCAGCAGTTAGGGTACTGGACTAATAACCAAAAGGAAGCCAGTTCAAGCCCCACTGTTGCCAAGTTGCCACTGCTGGGCACCTGAGCAAGGCCCTTAACTTTCAATTGCTTGAACTGTAAGTTGCTTTGGATAAATGCCGAAAATGTAAATGTAACTTGCATTTGTAGATGCTGTAACAAACTGACAAGACTTGAGGGCAGTTGTAGCTTAAGGTACTTGACTAGTAATCAGAAGGTCACCGTTCAAGCCCCACCACTGCCAGGCTGTCACTGTTGGGCCCTTAAGCAAGGCCCTTAAACCTCAATTGCTTAAACTGTATACTGTCACAGTATTGTAAGTTGATTCTTGTTATTATTCCTCTACTGCTGTAACAATTAAATTTCCCTACAGGGATCAATAAAGTGTTATCTAACAGAGACTTGCACAGATCAGGCTTGGTTACTGTTGGTTGTCCAGTATCGGCCAATACGTAAAGCTTTGATTCTGGTATTCTATCAGTAAATAAAAACTAGGATTAATGCATCCCTAGCAGTATGGCTTCATTATCATTTCAGTAGTGTGTTTGTAAAAAAGGTACATTTTATCCTTTTATCTTCATATTCTGGCTGGTGGTTTAAAGTAACGTCTGCTCAGCTTTAACCATTCTGATTATTCAACACTGCTGATGCATACCCAGTGCAAACGGCTACATTTATTTCATGTGGTATTTCGTTTTAAGCAAACAAAACAAGAGAAGAGTTGGAAAATGTGAGGTAAAATATTGCTTAGAGGACATTACAGGCTAATCATTACATTCCTAATATCACAGTAATTGGATGAAGGTGTGGAAAATGTACCAGTTGAAAGTAATCCCTGACGACGCTTAAGATCAGTGGCTGTGCTTGAAAAGCTTAACAGCGATTTGCCACACAGCCTACAGCATCCAAAACGTAAAGCAGCTTTAGCTTACTGTGTCCAGGGACTAATCTTAGTTTCGCAACATTTAACACACTACGGTTTTCTCCTATTAGGTTTAAAAACCAAGCCACCCAATCATTTTAAAATAAGTTGTAAGAACTGTCACCTTTTACCCTGTTATGTACAGCCCTGCTTCCATAGACATTGTTGCATTTTTGCTTTCAATGGCTTCAATTTGCTGTTAAATAAACTTAAAATAAACATATAAAAGAATGTTTAAATGTTTTAACATAAGATACAGTAGAAAAGCAGGATCTTTTTCAGATTTTTTCGAATTCTGATTTCTTTTTTTTATGTTAAAGAAGAAACCCTATTATTAAAAAGTTGACCTGTACAATCCCGGCAGGTCGTCAGTTTATTGCAGTTCACCATACACTCATACACTCAATACTATAAATGCCTTTAAAGGCTCAAAATTCTCAAAACACACTAAATTTTGTAAATACTTAAAATACTGTAAATATATACTGTAAATACTCTAAATACTCCAAGTAATTATTATAAATACTTAAAATACATTATATACTCTGAATACTAAACATACAGTAAATACTCGTCCTGATCAGGGTGGTAAATAGGATGGTGAATCACCAGAAAACACACTGTAAATCCTTAAAATGCACTAAATAATCTAATACTTTCAAATACGTTAAATACTCTGGACACACTAAATACTGTAAATACTCTAAATGCTCAAACACTAAGTACAGTAAATACTTCAAGTAAAGGTTTTTTTTTTTTTGTTAAATTGTCTTTAAATTAAAAAGAAACCTGACTATTGAAAAGTTGAGACTTTGATGATCAGCAATTTGAGCCAAAAGGGCTTTTTTTACCCTTCATATTTCAGCACAAATTGTATAGGCAAGTATGAAGGATTTAGTAGCTTAGATTTGTATTTGTGTAAATGCTGTTTGTCAAATTTTGAGAAGATCACTGCACTGCTGATGGTTTCCCTCTGGAACTGGCTTCTATGGGCTGTCGATTGTTTTTGTCACACTTGCTGTTTTCAATACAAACTTTTCAGAAGTGTGGTGTGTACACAGATGAGCCACAACATTAGGACCGCCCACCTAACATGCCTTCAAATTATGTTGCGTGGTTGGACCTACAGTGCATCCTGGTGTCAACTCCACTGATAAATGATTCTCATGCGCCCAGTCCACTTTCTTCCATTGCTTCGATGTCCACTTTTGATGACTTTTAAACCACAGTAGCTTTTTTGTTGGTCTGTACGTTATTGACACCAATAAATATTGGCCACCCAACAACTTGTCAGTGGTTCTTGGCTCATCCTTCCTCGAACCGCTGTCTGTGAGTACTCAGCATGGCTGCCTGTGAGCACCCCTTGCTGTTTTGATGACTTTGACCCAGTCATCTGGTCAACAAATTGGACCTCATTTAATCACTAAGGTTTTTATGCTGTTCATATTTGCTGCATTCAACATGTGAACTACATGGATCTACCATCAGCTTGACCTTTAATATTTAATAAGAGGGTGATCTTAATGTTTTGGGTCATCAGTATAGAGTCAATTTACCACGCAGTTATTCTGTCTAAATCAATGCCAGGGTCAACGTGCTGACAGTGTCCCAGTTACTCCTAGAATGATTCATGGATAATTACTGAGTCAGCTTAGGTGTAAACAAAAGCAGGTACATTACCAGGCAACAGTAACACCAAATCAGAGTAACGAAAAACATAGACACAACAAAGACGCACCAGGAAAAAGTTCACCTTATTGTGTGAACCAGTAAAACCAGTAAAGCTAACCCTGCATTTTTTAGGGTGTGAATGCACCATCTTGTTTACTTTCTGAGGACTGTATAATATATTTCTGTGTCAGCTGCATGCCTACTTCACCTGAGTTTTAATATCCAGATTTTTATTCAAAGGGGTAAGAGTCTCTGTAAATTTACCAACCAGCAACGGTGGCAGAATTCTTATTATGTTGGCTGCATGCTTCAATAATAATTGGACTAATAAGTTGAGGAACTAGAAGGTTCTATTATTGTATCTCCTACTGAGCTTGGTATGCTTGAAGAATTAGAAGGAATAAAAAGACCCTAATTCCTTTATTCTCTAAACCCCAACTCGTCTGCTATTGTGATGTTACCGTACGTGCCACTGATGTACCATTTTTGGAAGTGTGAGAACAGGAAACTCAATAAAAAAATATCAAACAAAATAGTCGGACGAGTTACTAATCACTGGTTTAATTTCAAATCCCACTTCATCCTCTTCAGGGTGTTGGCAAGTCTGGCTTCACCTAAAACACTCAGCTCATTCTGTTCAGGGTGTTGGCGAGATTGGCACAACCTGAAAACACTCGGCTCAAGGCAGAAATACAAACTCAGACAGGTCGTCAATCTACCTCAGACCACCACACACACTTACTTAATACTATAAATACTCTAAACAAACAAAATAGTGTTAAGACACTAAATACTCAAAATACTGCAAATACTTAAAATGCTCTAAACTCACTAATTACTGTAAATACACAAAATACCCTAAATAATCAAAGTCATTTTTCTAAGTACTCAAAACACAGTGGATACTCTAAATACTCAAAACATAATAAATACTCATCCTGTTCAGGCTGGTGGCGAGTGTGGCACCACCTGAAAACACTCGACCCAAGGAATACAACCCAGATAGTTCATCAATCTATCTCAGACCACTACACTCACTCACTCAATACTCTAAATACTGTAAATCCTCAAAATACAATTAATACTCCAAATACTAAATACTCAAAAGTGTAAATCCTCAAAATACACAAAATGCTGTAAATACTCTAAATACTATGAGTACTTAAAACACTGTAAATACAGTAAATATTCCAAATAGTTAAAATAAAGTAAATACTCTAAACACTAAATGCTGTAACTTCTCCAAATACTCTGAATACTCTACTACAGACTGCACATGTATTGTGTTCAGTGTGCCCGTGTGTAGTTCTCTGGGAAACATATGTTCTGCTTGAAGGCAGCAGCCTTTCAGATGTCTCCAGTCACAATCCTCCAAGGCATAGAGCTGCCAGCAGATGGTGCACTCATGTTCTCTCACTCGCTGTTTATACTCATCTGTTTCTCTCGTACCCTCAATTTCTCTCTTCATTCATGTGCTGTGAGCAAAATGTTTCAGCCTGTTCTATTCTCTACTTCTATTTAGTCTATTATAAATAGTATTAAGCATCTCAGCGGTGCTATCAGCTGGCCAGGTGTCTACACAGACATGATTGACTGTGTCTGAGAAAGATGAATTGGCACCGTGTCCATCCATCCATCCATGGCTTTCGTGTCTGGTTACAGGGACGTCCCGGCTGTATTTTGTAAACAGTGCCATGTACGCTTTGCGTAAAACTTGACACTCTGATCTGAGCTTCATGTTTCTGGTAGCATTAAAACTGTGTGGGCGGCACGGTGGCAAGGTCCTGGGTTTCATTCCCAGTTGGAGTGGTCCGGGTCCCTACTGTATAGACTTTGCATGTTCTTCCTGGTTTCTTCCAACAGTCCAAAGACATGCAGTCAGGCTAACTGGAGATACTAAAATTGCCCAGGTTGTGTGTGTGTGTTTGCCCTGCGATGGACTTGCAACCTGTCCGAGGTGTTCCCTACCTTACACCCAGTGAATTGTACCCACCATGACCCTGAATAGGATACAGCAGTTGTAAAACAGACAATGACTGATTGACAGCTGTGCAAAATCCAGCAAACTGAAAAATGGGTGAAGAATTTGAAAGTGCTCAGGTGGCATAGCGGTGAATTACTACTGCTGGGATCCAGGGTTTGAATTCCCAGTGGTGCTATCAGCCAGTCGTCACCCAGCGCCCCCTTGCAAAATGACTATTAAGTAAAAAGAAAACACAGCTGATAATTAAATTATATCATCTGATGCATGAAACTATACTATATTGTGAAACGTATGTACACAACATTCCAAACCACTGAGTTTAGGCATTTAAGGTTTTGCTTTATGACCGGTTTGAGGAAGGCCTTACTTGTTCCAGCATGCCCCTGTGCACAAAGCAAGGCTCATAAGACTTGATTTGACGAGTTTGCAGATCCCTGACCTCAATCCTATTGAACATTATTGGGATGAATTGGAATGTCATTTGCAAACCAGACCTTTTCATTCAACATTATTGCTTGGCTTGACCTCATTGACAGTCTCAATCCAAAATCTTGTGGAAAGCTTTCCAGCAGAGTTGAGCAGAGTCTCTGTCTCTGCACACAGAACACACGCTTTTCAAAGCCGATGTTTCCGTGAAATGATTGAGATTTTATGATAAAGTGAAGTGTTGCGCTTAAGTGTGTGCGCGTGTAGGGCAGGTGAACAGCTTGCGCCGGCTCCGGGCTCCGCAGGCTTCCTTCCCGCATCACTAAGCAGCTACGCTCACTGAGCAATTAATTAAATGATGTAGTTAAGCTCACGCGGTGCGTCGCTGCAGCTAGACCTGGCTGTCTGGGTCGATCAGCGCTGACGCTTTTTTTCAGTCTACAGTTCTTCAGGAAACTATATTTACAAGCCGATTACATGAAGAACTACCTTGCCTGTCTATGAAACTGTCTGGAATTGCGACTTCCAAGAAGTCATGAGGTCTCAGGGTTCAAATCTAGTGCTGTAGTCTTATCCACCTGACCCGACAGTGCACTAGCCAACTACCTCTGGGATCCAGGGTTCAAATCCCCAGTGGCGGTAACAGGGCTATATCTGAAGAAAAAAGGGTGGACGGTTTGGCCCTGCGATGGATTGGCGTCCTATCCGGAGCGTGTTATTGCATTGTGCCTAATGGTTCTGTGGGAACAGGACCTGCTGAGACTCTGGCAAGGATAAAGCATTGGTTAAACATGCAAATGACCCTACAGTGACTTCTTTACCCAACTTAGTACCCTTTGGTCATGTCTATGTGTACTTTTTTCAACCTAGTTGCCCTCTGCATGTTATTCATCAAGCCAGTAGCGCTTGTTTTCAGAGGCTGCTGACCAATAAGGACACAGAAATGTGGTCTGCCATTTTTAGGGTGAGAAGCCAAGGCTTTGGGTATTTGACAGATTTGTTATTAATCACTGAACTCATTGTGCTCTGACTGGTTTGTGGATTTGTAATCTTAATAAGGCTATTTCATAACAAAGTACAGTTGCAAGAAAAGCTTGTGAACTGATTTTTTTCAGCTGCTCCCGTATTTAGGGGTCACCACAGTGGATTATTCTGGTCTGCATACCTAACAAGTGTCAACAAGTGCAAATCCCAATAGCTAGCTAGGCTCTTCGGCTTTCCCTGCTCAGATATAGCCGTTCATGTCCGACTGACTGTCCGAATTGTGCACAACATTCCTTGGACGATAGTTTTATTTGCATGCAGCCAACACATGGAACACACCGCAACCCTGAAACTGAGAACAGAGTGGTTTTAAAAAAAGATACCCTGGGTGTTTAGTAGCTAAGTCAGTGTTTAGATCTTAATCCAGGTGAGATGCTGTGGCGTGTGAAAATCAGACAGCATTTTTGGGTCCAAAAGCATTCGCAAAACTCGATGAACTCAGCTGTGTTTTGTGCTGCAGAAAACCAAGCCAGCTGGATGCACTTTATATCCCAGTGAGCTGCTTCACTAAGTCTAAACTGAGACTTTTTTGTTCCCTGTGGGGAGGAAGATGGAAAACACAGCGTTTGAAACATGACCTGTGAGGGTCGTGTGGGGTCAGAAGGACAGGTAAGAGGTCAAGCCTGCGGTGACTGTTAACCTTGCTTAACTGTGGCGTTTGAACAGATGGCTTCAGTCCTTTCCAGAAGCTCCCCTACACACACACAACATATTTTTGTCTAAATCTTCTTGCGATTAGTCAGTTTACCAAATGCAACCATCATTTTTCAGTGCGTAATAAGCTGGTGTTCAGTCTGATAATGAGGAGTCTGGACTTAAATTGAAAAAGACGACAAGATATATTATTTTCTTCACATATTCTAATTATAAAAACATGTTAAGCATGTTACTGCGTGTGTGGCCATCAAGGATGTTTAGATGTCAGAAGTAAGGAGTCACTTTTTCCCTTCTTGTATTGTGGCTACCCCAGCAGGGTGAAAGTTCTCAAAGAGGACAGTTTTCAGCCAGATGTTAGAACTTGCACATACAGATTTAACCCACAGGTTGCCTAAAATACTGTAGATTTTGTTCTTTTAAGTCAAGTAAAGCAATTTATTAAGAATCAAATACACAGATTGGTAAAAGTAATTCTGAGCTCATACACCAACAGCTGTTGCATGGACAAGTCTTCTCCTTTGTCTGTGTGCCGTTGCTTTTCTAATCTTGACTCCGCCTTCCACTGGTATATGTCAAAAAGCTCTCTTACTATACGGTTGAGCAAAAAGTGTTCTTTTTGCATGTACACAGCAGAAATGCAAAGCTTGTGGTTTTCCTGTTTAACTATTCTTCACACTCTGTGCAGTTGGAACATAAGCCAACTGCACACATATACTGTTTTAGTCTCATTTCTCAGAAGGTTTGGTTGTCACCTCCGCCCACACCCAGTGCAATCTACACAAAACTCAGGCACATTACTTTTGTATGTAAGAATACAACTTATAGTAGGGCAGTAATAAAGACACACACAAAATCCACAAGAGCAAGTTACATGTATATAATCAATAATAATCAACAATACGCAATGGCAAAAACTTCAATGGTTTTCTTACATTCTTAGTGCAGTGTTCAAATTCAAGCATAATTTTACAGTCTCTGACAAATTTCACAGAGGTGCACAATCTTCTTCTGGAACAGCGACCAGACTTGGCACATGAGCACCTGAACAAGACAGTTTACGAGTTACCCGCCAGTCATTCACGCTTATATATATAAATAACCAGCAGCGATACGACACAACAAAGTAACCGGCTGTAGTTAATTTGTAATTAGAGGCAGAGCGAACCTTTAGTGACACGTAGTGGGTGGAGTTGGTGACAGGACAAGTTGAGCAAAGTAGGCTTTATGCAAATTAGGGAGTAATTACCACCCTAAAACAATACACTCCATTTTTGGTTCCTAATTCCTACTAGAGATAGAGGAGAAACTTCTTGTTGCTGTGTCAGACTTCCTCAAATATAATGCAGTGATCGCAAAGAACAAACAGTGGGTGTGTTCGAAAAGCTAGGGAGCTGTCTACATAGGCTCTCTACATACGTCATCCTGTGCGCGCTCCCGAGAAGGAGGCTGTTCGGAATCCTAGACGCCTTAATATCCTCACTAGTTAGGTATCTTAATATTTTAATGTTATTTTTACTCAAGAACGAATGAGCATCCGACGCTGCCTTAGTGATCAAGGCAATCCCAGAATTCATTGTGGGTTGGCAGCTCTTCCCTCACAGAAAAATAATTATTTTCAAACGTAAATAAATTATTGCTGATTTTTAACTTGTATAAACTTGTACCGAGTGTTTTTATTTGCAAGTTCGGGCTTGTCAGCAAATGTAACTGTTTTCTGTACATGAATCGAGATGTTATATTGACGTTAGCGTGCTGGCAGTAAGACAGCGAGGCAGCTCCCTAGGTTTTCGAACACACGCAGTTTTCTTGTTATATTGACTGCACAGACAGTGATGAACTACGCAACAAGACGAAAAACTGCTGTCTGTCAGAATGTAGGGTGAAATATTAAAATGTTAAATGATTAGTAACAGCCTATGTGAGGGCATGAAACTAAAAATCAGGATACAATATCATTTTGTTGCTCGGTTGACACAGAGGTCAATACATTAATCCGCCACCTGGATCTGGGTTTGAGTCCCAAGTGGTGCTATTGGCTGGCCGGGCACCTACACAAACTATTATATATTTGGCGTTGTCTAAAGAGGGGCGCTTATAGCCTGTAATAAATTGCCGCTCTGTTTTGCGTCCAATGTTTCCCGGTGGAATCGAACCCGCCGAGACGCCAACAAAGATGTTAATAAATTTAGAATAAAAAAAAAAGCTTTTTATAATAATCTCTTAATGCAAGGCGCAAAGGGGGTGCAGTGTGCTCCTACGCACTCCCACAGCAAGTGAGCCAGACATCAGCAACACAGAGCGCAGCTGTCCAACAGTCCAGCCAAGATTACACACAGCTTCACGGAAAGTCGAGAACCTTCTGCACTTCAGCTGAGGATTGTTTTTACATGATAAGCATTGATTATTTAAGTTTACCAAGCTGTTTAAATAGAAATCAGTCCAAGAGAATGTACCATAATGCCCATATTAAAGCCTTAATGCTCTTGATTTTGTAAAAAGAAATGTTATAGTGGGTTGCTGTCTTTTTGTATTTTACAATTTTGTGTTTACAAGATGTAACAAAGTTTCCACAAGGGCGCGTTCACGTACAAGTTTTTTTTTTAAACCCTGTATTAAAACACTTTTAAATTACGCTAGCCTACTACCACTGAGATATAGGGTTTGAATCTTAAAGGTGCTATCAGCCGGTGGGAAGGTTTGGGGACAGCTGAACAGGCTAGCCATTAAAAACGCTGGTCCCAAGCCCGGATAAAAATAAAAAAGAAGAGGGTTGCATAAAAACCGTACCAGATCAATAATGCTAACCATAATTTACTTTTATGGCATTTAGCAGATCAAAGACAATACAAGCAATAAAAAGTTAAGGGCCTTGTTTGCCCAACAGCAAAGTTTTGACTACTAGGCCAATACCTTAACCATTAAACTACCACTGCCCCACTGTGGAATGATCAGCAGTCATGACCCCTAATACAGAAGCAGCCTAAAGAAAAAAATGAAACTATTTTTAAGTAATATTTTGCCGCACAGGGTACACCTGGTTCTGCAAAATGACCCTCAGTATGTTGGCTGTAATATGAGCGTGCAAACCATTTATGGGCGCAATAAATACTTCAAACGTAATTATGTCTAATGTAGGAAATGTGTAGCACATTTATTTTTTAATGCTCAGTGGTCCATCTTCTGTTGTTCCTTTACCAATTCATATTTTGCTCTATAAAAATCAGGCTAGCCCAGAACCTCTCAGAGCTGGGTTTAAGTCTTAGTTTAGTTTTTCCTCATCGTTGTTGGTCTCGGTTTGCTCATCAGGGGTTTATAGGGAAAATTTGGTTTCATTGTAGTTACCTCTACTATATGGGCAAAAGTATTTGAACACATGACCAAACTTGAAACTTGTTGGACATTTGATTTGAAAAACAAATGGTATTAAAATAGTGACCTCTATTCTGAGAAGGCATCTCACAAGACTTAAGTCTCGTGACAAGAGTATGTCTCTGGGAATTTGTGCCCATTTAATCAAAAGAGCATTATATCACTGGACACATGTTTGTCAAGTACGCTTTAATTAATGTTCCGGTTTATTCCAAAGCTGTTCAGTGGGCTGAGAACTGTCTAAAGACCTTGCTTTGGTGTCAGAACAGGAAAGGGCCTTCCTTAAAATACTGCTGCAAAGTTGAAAGCATATAATTTCCTTTATATAACCGATTTATTACACCTGAGGTGTAATGTGAATGTTCACTGTCAGCTTGAAATGATATTGAATAATCATTAAATAATATTCTGATTCCAGTCAAGGCTTCAATATGAAAGTTGTGCTTACAAGACTAAAAGACAAGACTTGTCTGTATTTACACGTGTGTTTGGATTTCAGAATGGAGCAGTGCCAGGGGAGCAAGTAAAGAAGGACGAGAACTCTCGGAGAGGAAACTGGGGAAACCAGATCGAATTCGTCCTGACCAGTGTAGGCTATGCAGTGGGACTGGGCAACGTCTGGAGGTTCCCTTATCTCTGCTACAGAAATGGAGGAGGTGACTATTTAATTGACAGGGGGCGTGGGTTACAAAATTATGTGTCAGTCTCTGCACCTCATTAAGTGTTAATTTGGTGGAGGTTCCTGTATTTAATCACAGTCTCTGGCCTCTTTTCTTTTCTCCAAGAGGCCGAGCATGGTCCGGTCCAGTGTTTTGCTGGTGCCCGCAAGAATTTATCTTCTTCAAGCAAATTTAGCCGGTATTGCGGGACTTTTCGGCTGTCCCAACCACACCTCCCTAGACAGGAGAGCTCCACATTGAATTACAAACACGTACGAATCCATACTGGACAGGAGCTGTCCTGCTCTTTCATAACCACTTCCACCTCTTTATTCTTTTTTCTAAGAAAAGTCGCATGCCAGTGGATTGAGCAGCTTTCCCGAATGTGACAACCAGTTTTCTGATTTAACTTCTTTTTAGTCCACTATGTCAGTTACGGGCTGCAGATTCTTCAAATCTTGTAGGTACGTGGCTACACCTTTTGCCTCAGAGGCAAGGCGCAATCTGCCTTGTTACACTTAGGTGTGTTAATATTCCCATAAAAGGGCAGTCTCTGCAGTATTAAGCTCGCCAGTTCTCCTAACACCAATGGCATCCACTGGTCACTCTCACTTTTCAATAGGGCCAAATTAGCTTCAATCGTCTTTCAAACATCTTCAATAGGGTTATAAACATCTAAATTAGAGACTGAAGGTTTAATGAAGATTTCTTCCTGTATTTGTTTCTGGCATATAAAAGTGTACTAAGCATGTTTTTATCTCAACCATTTCTAGTGTCTGAAATACAAGTTAACAGAATTATTATTACATATTAGTTAAAGCAGCCTGATACATTTTGTGTGTCTGTCCTTCAGGTGCCTTCATGTTCCCGTACTTCATCATGTTGGTGTTTTGTGGCATCCCGTTGTTCTTCCTGGAGCTCTCATTTGGCCAGTTCACCTCACTGGGCTGCCTGGGCGTGTGGAAAGTCAGCCCCATGTTTAAAGGTGAGCCAACGATTGATGCACCACTTAGTTATGGAATCTCATAGAATTAAGGACTGTAATTGTTACAAGATGCTACTCAGAAACAGAGCGTCTACCTATGTATGATTACCAAATATGTACATATAAATCTAGTTATGCACATTCTGATCGTTTACAAAAACTGTACCCAATTCGGATAAAGCAGATGTACTGGAAATATCACAGGTGCTGGGGTGGTGCAGCAGTCTATTACGTTAGGCCATAGTGTTATCGGCAGACCAGGCATCTACACAGACATAACTGGCTAGGTTGGTTTGGGGAAGGGGGGTAGGGGTTAAGCCCTGTCTTGTGTTCAATGTCCAACAAGCTTTAAAATTTCATTTCAGTTGCTCGAGTTGGTAGTGGTAAATTACGCTAGCTCACCATCACTGGGATTCTTCGTTCAAATCCCCAGTCAGGTGTCTACAAAGACATGAATGGCTGTGTTTGAGAGGGAGCCGACCAAGGCACTGTGATGGACTGCATCCTTTCTGGGGTGTCATCCTGCATCGTGCACCTAGTTGCACGGCTGGCCGACAGTACCTGCTGAAATCTGAACCTGTATCTTAGTGGTGGAGGGCTAGCATCAACCCGAGCATCCTAATAATAATAGCAATAATAACAGAAGACGGGTTATTTTGCTTAGTGATGAGCAAGTTAAGTAACCCTAATGTTCTCCCTGTAGGTGTCGGCTATGGAATGATGGTGGTCTCAACCTACATTGGAATCTATTACAATGTGGTCATCTGCATTGCCATTTACTACTTCTTCATGTCCATGACCAACCTACTGCCATGGACATACTGCAACAACCCGTGGAACTCCCCTGACTGCAGCGGCGTAGTAAACACACCACGGGCAAACGCCACTATAGCCAACGTCACCACTAGTGTAGTGTCAGGCCTCACTGAGGTTATCAACCGCACCAAGAGGACAAGTCCCAGTGAAGAATACTGGAGGTAAGCATGGCACCAGTGCGCTTCTTAAAACCTTTGCCACATATAGCATAGCAGTTTTTTTATTGCCTTGATATGATTCGATTCGTGTTGCTGTAGTGTTCTGGTAATTAATGTTGCTCTATTTGTTGATGCTCATCTCCATAATCTGTTTAGCATAATCTGCGTAAATTCAGGTTTGAGTTCTCAGAGCAGTGAGATGGGAGAATTCAATTACTCTGTAGAGGTCACAGTCTTTCAGCTGCTTCCGTATTTAGGGGTCACCACATACCTGATCTGGCCAAATTTTACACCAATAAAACCTAAAAAAAAACTAAAATGTCCTCAGATGTCTTCTAAAGGTAAACTGAATCACTTCAAAAAGCTACAAAGCCACGACAAGTGATTCCAATATGAACTTTTTATCTACAGTGCAAACCCGGCATTTTGTAAAACAATGAGAATCAGTTTTTCAAAGCACAGTTGATGTTTGCGCTTTTCTCCTGACATCATACACTGAGCCGTAACATTAAAACCACCTCCTTGTTTCTACACTCACTGTCCATTTTATCAGCTCCACTTACCATATAGAAGCACTTTGTAGTTCTACAATTACTGACTGTAGTCCATCTGTTGCTCTGCATGCTTTTTTTTAGCCTACTTTCACCCTGTTCTTTAATGGTCAGGACCCCCAAATGACCACCACAGAGTAGGTATTATTTAGGTGGTGGATCATTCTCAGCACTGCAGTGACACTGACATGGTGCTGGTGTGTTAGTGTGTGTTGTGCTGGTATGAGTGGATCAGACACAGCAGCGCTGCTGGAGTTTTTAAATACCGTGTCCATTCACTGTCCACTCTATTAGACACTCCTACCTAGTTGGTCCACCTTGTAGATGTAAAGTCAGAGACGATCGCTCATTTATTGCTGCTGTTTGAGTCGGTCATCTTCTAGACGTTCATCAGTGGTCACAGGACGCTGTTGGCTGGATATTTTTGGTTGGTGGACTATTTTCAGTCCAGCAGTACCAGTGAGGTGTTTAAAAACTCCAGCAGCGCTGCTGTGTTTTATCCACTCATACCAGCGCAACACACACTAACACACCACCACCATGTCAGTGTCACTGCAGTGCTGAGAGTGATCCACCACCTAAATAATACCTGCTCTGTAGTGGTCCTGTGGGGGTCCTGACCATTGAAGAACAGGGTGAAAGGGGGCTAACAAAGCATGCAGAGAAACAGATGGACTACAGTCAGTAATTGTAGAACTACAAAGTTCTTCTATATGGTAAGTGGAGCTGATAAAATGGACAGTGAGTGTAAAAACAAGGAGGTGGTTTTTACAATTAGTTTCATTGGCGGTGCTTTGAAAAGGTCATCGGCAACCTGTGCCATAGTTCATTCGGATTTAACTTTCAGCTCAGCAGCAAGCAACAAAAACCCAACCTCAAAGCATTAAGTGTGTGCAGTGTTCAAGGGCGTGATGCTCAAGGTAGCGCACTGTCACTTCATAGAAAACAAAGGCACAGCCAACGCAAAAAAGGGTATCAAGTGCACGCAGCCTGATGTAAATGATCAAGATCGATAAACTCACCAGACAGAGTTAACATTTTGTTAAGAAATCATTTTAAATGCAGCCATTGTTGCCAAAAAAACGCTGGCTTAGATCATCTTGTCACTGATGTAAATCACCAGTGTGAGCGGTCCTGATAAAAACTTCTACTACTACTCCCCCTTGTGGAGAGATACTAATCTGCTAAATGCCACAAGAGACAGGCGGTTCATTTCATACCAAAGCAAACGCTGAAATGGCAGTGGTAGGTGAGTGGTTATCAGTCAGGTGGTTGTGGGTTTGAAGCCCAGCACTGTACAATAGCTAAGTCTGAGATATTTAACTGTACTGTAAACACTTTAACCGCTGCAATTTTCTGGATAGGTTAACATGCTTTCATTAAAGGTTCTTTTCCAATGGGGGGAAAAAGTTGGAAATGATTGTTTCTGCATTTGTATGTTATGGGAATGCTGGATTAATCTTAGATTTGGAGCAAGAAGGCATAAACATGTGCGTATTTTTGATTCCTTTATATAACCAGCCTCCTGCTGAGAAATTGGTGACAATGCAACATCATTTTTGTTGGTTGGTCTCTGTGTATGGTGTGTGTGTGTGTATATATACACACACACACACACACACAAACACACATCAGTACGCCTTCTTCCTCCGCCAGCGAGTAGAGAATGACAGGCTTTGACAGCGAGGCGTATGTACCCCGTGTTAAATGACTTTGTAAATTGTTCGTGCCTAGCTCTTCTTGATGTTTGTCACTGCAGCGTGAAAGGCGTTTTTGTTGCTGCCGTTCTTCGCCTCAAGCCACTCATTGTGAGGGCAAAAGTTGTTTGGATTGAGCCGTGGTCTTGAAATATTGGATTGTTTTTGTGTGCCACGAAGTTCAGCTGTTACTGCTAGCCCAAACACACCGATCAGAGTGACAGAGTCCTCTCTTAGTGATTTTTAAATGCTAACATATGGCACAAAAAGTCCTCATATGGAGAGAAATTTGATTGTCGTTTCAATCACTCAATGCCCTGTAGTCTTTTTATTCTGAATGTGTTGTTTTTGTACAAGGATAAAGAACAGCTTATGTGTAAGCTGTCTTTTTTGTTTAATTACTCACACTTTGTTAACAGTCACAGTCACACACATATAATATGGCCAAAAGTATTTGGACACCTGACCATGAGCTTGTTGGACATCCCATTTCAAAAAGAAATAGTGACCTCTATGTGTTCAGCTTAAGCTTGCACCCCTGCCCTTTATGGACTTAAATGCCTCCAAATTCCTTGAACTGTTTAATGATTATGCACTGTAGAGGGGAAAATATGCAAATCTCATTCTCATTTTTCTTTGAGGAACATTCTCTTATGAGAAGGCTTCTCACAAGAATTACAAGTATGTTTGTGGGAATTTGTGCCCATATAGTCAAAAGAGACACATGAATTTAATAATTACAAGAGGTGTCACATTACTTTTGTCTCAGTGTTTTTGCAAAACAGTAGATGGTGGGAAGTAAAACTCATTCACATTATTTTTCATGAGGACCAAGCACAATCAAATCATTATTTATTATTATTTTCATGTTTTACCACCTGGTTAAGCCCCCCCCCCCCCCCCCCCCCCCCCCGCTTTATCTATACGACAGCCTCCTTCCTCCCTCTAGACAAGTCATGTCTGTATGTAGACGCCCGGCTGACCGATAGCACAGCTATGGATTCGGACCCTGGATCCCAGCGATAGTGGGCTAGAGTAATTTATCACCCGAGTGCCCATTATTATTCATAATTAATGGTTTGATGCATCTGGTTTGATGCAGTGATAATTAAATGCAAAATAAAAAAAAAAGTTTACAATTATACAAAATTATTATGAAAAATACATTTATATTATACATAACTTAAGATCGTTTTGCTTTATTTGCTTTCCAAATGTAGAATTAAGTGCACCACAACATCAGGGAATGTTCTTTGAGAAATCAAAGATCAAAATTTTTTGAGGAATTCCATATGCTTCAGCTACATACATTTGCTTTCCTCAGTTTGTCTCCCTTTTTCTCATTCATTCAGGAATTACGTACTGAATATCTCAGATGGCATAGGGGACTTTGGCGAGGTGCGCCTCCCTATCCTGGGCTGCCTGGCTATCTCCTGGGTGGTGGTGTTCCTTTGTCTCATCCGTGGGGTGAAGTCCTCAGGCAAGGTGAGCCAGAGCATCCGCCATCTGTTCACCAACCTAGAGTGGCAACTCTTCTAGATTTAAAATTATTAACTGTTTCTACAACGTTTGGCTTTTTTGGAGTTCAGCTGCACTTTTGACAGAATGACGGCTTTGATGTACTAATAATGATGTCACATGCGTCTCAGGTGGTGTACTTCACAGCAACTTTCCCTTACGTGGTGCTGACCATTCTGTTCATACGAGGAATCACATTAGAAGGTGCTGTCAGCGGAATCAAATACTACCTCACCCCACAGTGGGAGAAAATCCTGGATGCCAAGGTCAGTAAGCCAGATATTTAGAATACATTTAATTCAGGTGAAAAGTAGAAATGTGGTTAGTTGGTTCTTGGGTGAGACAGTGGGAATGTGTGTGTGTTTTGTAGGTGTGGGGTGATGCTGCCTCTCAGATTTTCTACTCTCTGGGTTGTGCCTGGGGTGGTCTCATCACCATGGCGTCCTATAATAAATTCCACAACAACTGTTTCAGGTACTGAACTTGGCATTATTTACACTCTGTTTTAGTACTGTTAAGGCTGGAATTTGTAATTAATTTACTCCTAATAAATGTTAGAGGTTGTGATTTATGTCTGATTTGTAATTGCAGCTTTACATTTTTTTTAAATTAAAACCAAATTGTTTGTTTATTAGGGTTTTAACGTCATGTTTTACACTTTTGGTTACATTAATGACAGGAACGGTAGTTACTCATTACACAAGGTCCATCAGTTCACAAGGTTATATCGAACACAGTCATGGACAATTTTGTGTCTCCAATTCACCTCACTTGCACGTCTTTGGGCTGTGGGAGAAAACCGGAGCACCCGGAGGAAACCCATGCAGACACGGGGAGAACATGCCAACTCCACACAGAAAGGACCCGGACCGCCCCACCTGAGGATTTAACCCAGGATCTTCTTGCTGTGAGGCGACAAAAACCAAATAGTACTTCAAATTAAAATACATAAATTGGAGCACTATATATGAAATAACTTTTTCCCCACAATACTAGGCTCAACTGCATGAACTTATAGGATTATGTGGCAAATTAAAATTACTTTTGGCTTAAGAATTTGCTTGCTAACAGCCATATAAATGCTATTTTGACTAAGTGGGCACAAATTTACTCAACAAACTCATAGAGAGGTGTCCAAATACTTTTGGCCATATTGTGTATATCTTATTTATTTATTTACTTTATTTAGACCCTGAAAAAAATCCCTTACTATTAAGGGTGCCTGGGTCCCAGGGGCCCGGATGCAATCCTCACTTTACTTTTCTGACCTCACACAATTGTCTAACCTTTGGAACATAAAGTGATTAACAGTATGCCATCACTCTGGCTGGCACTTACACACTTTCGTTGTTTTACGGCTTAACAGAGACAGCATCATTATCAGCGTGACGAACTGCGCTACGAGTGTATACGCTGGCTTTGTCATTTTCTCCATTCTGGGCTTCATGGCGCAGCACCTGGGCGTGGACGTGTCCGAGGTGGCTGATCATGGGCCAGGCCTGGCTTTCGTTGCCTACCCAGAAGCCCTGACACTACTGCCTATTTCACCGCTATGGTCTCTTCTCTTTTTCTTCATGCTCATCCTGTTGGGCCTTGGCACACAGGTAAATTGGTCCATGTGATTAAATGGCATTATGACACTGCTCCAAAAAATTAAGGAAACACTCACGAGCACTTACAATGTGTATGGCCTTCACGTGCCAGTATGAAGTCCCAACAACATCTAAGCATGGTCCTGATGAAATGGCGGATGGTGTCTCCTCTAGACTGTATGGTCAATCAGTGGGCTGAGAGCACAAGTCGCACTAGAAGACTTTGGGCCCTCATGGACATGTTTTTGACTAGCAGCCCAGTATAAGGCTCTGGCATTGCTCCTCCTCTGTTCCTCTTTAAACAAAGTAGCAAATGCCGGTCTTGCTGCAGGGTAAGATGCCCTTCTTCAGCCCTGTCTAGCTCTCCTCTTGTAATGGCCCTCATCCTGGGAGCTCCTGCATTCTCCTGTGCTGTGTGACGACACTGTGCCACCCTGGAGGAGCTGGACTACCTGTGCAGCCTAAAATGGTACTGCCTCAGTAACAAGGACACTAGCAAAGTACAAATCCAGAGAAGAATCTGTCAGGAATCATAAGGAGGAGTAATTATTTATGGCCACGACAAGCAAGACCTCTTTCCTTTTTGGGTGGTTGTCTTGCTGTTGCCTCTCCAGTGTGCCTGTACACTTTGTGTGGGTGTCATACTGTGCTAATTAAGTGTCCCTTCATTTTTTTAACAGTGTATTTTATAACTACCAGCTTTATACTAGCCTGATAATCTAATAAAGTACGTGCATGTTTTTAAAAATTGTTTTTCAATTGCCCAAATTTGTGCAGTTCTGTCTCTTGGAGACACTCGTCACAGCCGTAGTGGACGAGATCGGCACAGACTGGATTATCCGAAACAAGACGGTGATAACGCTTGGAGTTGCCGTCCTCGGATTTCTCTTGGGAGTGCCACTGACCACCCGGGTGAGTTGTGCACTTTTGACACACTCGAGCTCTATGTATCGTGCTGTTTCTCATGTGTTGCCCCCTTGTGGTTGCAGGCGGGAATATACTGGCTGCTGCTGATGGATAACTACGCTGCCAGTTTCTCACTGGTCATTATCTCCTGCATTATGTGCATTTGCATCATGTATGTTTACGGTAAGTCAGTAACCACGATCATTACTGCTGTTTAGTTGGCTGTAAACGGAGGCATGCTTGTAAGCTATCGTTGTACTTACAGGACACAGGAACTACTTTAAGGATGTAGAGATGATGTTGGGCTTCCCTCCTCCATTGTTCTTCAGGGTTTGCTGGAGGTTCATCTCTCCCTTCATCATCACAGTGAGTGTGTTATTTTAGACCAAACGTGTCTCTTGGGATGACTTAAATGTTTACACAAAACTCCTCTATGTACATATAAGTCATTAATAACTGTTTAACCACCAATTTATCCCGGGCAGGATCAGTCACTCTCACTGTCTCTCTCTGTATATACAGTGTATCCTGATCTTCACAGTGATCCAGTATAAACCCATCACTTACAACGACTATGTGTATCCAGACTGGTCACTTGTCATCGGCTTCTGTATGGCCTTGTCCTCCGTGATCTGCATTCCTATTTATGCTCTTTTCAAAATTGCCATGTCTGATGGATCCACATTTTTAGAGGTAAGACTTTTGTTTGTTCTGTAAATCCCAATTTATTTACGGCTGGCAGCTTAGTTAAAGAACTTCCAAAAAGGAATGGTAGCTGGACAAAAATATTAGCTAATTTCGTTAATATTTTTCTGAATATGACAAATAGCAATAAGTAGAGGCGGGAAAACTATGGCATGAAGCTTGTGTGGCTCTAAAGTCTAAACTTTTCTGTGTAAAAGGATGTCTTTGCAGAAGTCACATTGGATACGAACTTGTGTGGTGTGGTAAGATAGATATAAATCAACTACAGGCTACTTTAGTCCACTTTCTCTCAGCTCTCCTAAATGTCTTCTGTTGCTGCAGAGTTCATCTACACAAAGCTTAAAAGCAGAGTAGAAATGTTTTCCTAGTTTGAGGACAAAGATGGTCAGTTGATGTTGACTGCTACTCATACATATTCACTTATGTATTAAGTAGGAGGGTAGAAAGCATGTCTGGGTGTGGTAAGGAGGTTAACAAGGAATGAAGATTCAGGTGAGTGGAAAAAGCATGTGTCCTGTTTGCAACACAATGGGCAGGGAGATCAAGGGAAAAAAGACAAGGATGGTCAGAGAGAAGTAGTGGTGTAACATCGAGGTCAAAAGATGTGGATAGCTGGCTGAAGACTAGGTTTATATAATTGCTGACTTAGCTTGTACTGGGGAAAATTAAAGTCTCCAATAGGAATGAGAGGAGTCCCATGTGTAGAAAAGAGCCTCAGAGGAATGTCCGGCTCTAAAATCTACAAGGAAGACTGGCCTACATAATACAACAATATAAAAGGTTATGATGTAACAGTAACAGCATATGGACTTCAAATTGAGATGTTCCATTTCGTGGACAAAAGCTAGGCTTAGGTAAGAGTTGCCTTACCTCACCAGTTTGGGATTGTGACAAAGGGTGAATGTGTGTCCATAAGCAGTGTAAGTAGAATTCTATAAATGTGATTCAACTCAACCCTCACCCCTCTTAGCAGTCATATGGAAAGCCGTACATGATGCTCCCATCTTTACCCGTCTATTTTGTGTTTTAGGGAAAATATGCACACAATGCGCTAAATGCCAAATCTATTTTCATTTCATCTAATCAGAGTACATTGTTTCAAAAGTGCTTGTCTGGACGCCCTTCTTTTCGGCAGAGGAGTGTGTGTAAAAACTCAGACGAACGCGGTACAGTTAATTGCTTATTGTTCACAGTGCAACTGTTGAGCCCACTGTTTTCAGGTGACCGCTGACATTTCTTATCTTTAGTCTGAGAACAAAGTACATGGGGAGATCTGTGGTACACTAGATCACACACTAGATGATCTATGGTTCCATGATTATTGTAGATTAAAAAACAGGCACGACTAAAATGTTTGATGTGTAGCTTTTTTCCTTTTACATATTACAAAAATATTGTCCCTCCAAATAGTGGCTAACACATTTCTATACAGTTTCTAGATATTATTTTCAGTAGATTTGTTTTACACACTTTATTGGGTGTATACTTTTTGTTTAGGTTTTATAAGAACAAGTCAGAACATTAAAGTAAAGTACTTAAATTTAAAGTAAATGTTTGCACTTGAAGTATACTGAATAAAAACAAGTGATTAAATACTTGGAACGCTCCCACCTCACACAATCACCACTTTAAATGCAGGCAATGTAAAATGCGACTTTTGAATGTGCGTGCTTATCTATACCTCACGCTGCACATTCAAAATGGCTTTGTTTTTATGCTCAGTCAGCCTGAATGGCAGAAGAACGGCACTCATCTCAAAAACTTGATAAGCGTTTACCATGAGGCAGGAAAGACAGTCATTACATAATCTCATTTTTATCTCTCTTTGCTGTAGCGGTTGAAGAACTCGCTACGGCCGCATCCTAGCTGGGGTCCAGCACTGCAGGAGCATCGCAAGGGCCGCTATGCAACCACTGGGCCTGAATCTGTGGAGGTACATCCACTGAAAGATGAGATGAAAGAAGAGAGGAAGGAGAAAGATTCAGATAAAGAGAAGGAAGAGATGAGTCTCACCACGAAAGGCAGTAACGGCTCTATGCGCAACCCAACGCCCAGCGCATAATTGCGAGGCCACACATGCTGAACCTTTATTTACATATTGTAAGGGCATTATTGCTTCTAACCTCTAGAGAAAATTGGTTATCCTTCGAAACCCCTCTTCTGTTTAATTTAATAATGGTTTTTGTAAGTACAAACAATGTTCATATGCATTCGCAAGAAGTATTTTATGCATCCCTGCCATGTGTATATATGTAGTGCATCGTGGAATATATTGGTTTAACTCCCGTGTAATATTGAGATGTGACTACGGTTGGTGCAGCAGTAGGATTCAGCTTCTTGTGTGTACAGCAGTGACAGTGCTGATCAGGTTAAAAGATGAAGACCAAATATCCCAACAGCTTCTAGCATCATAAAATTTTATTTTCGGGTTTTATATTCTGACCCATTGCAGCACCCCATTAGGGTTGTATTTGCTGATTTAAACAGTTCCAATTTTTGTAGTATTAAAGGATATTTTGCCTTCAGCTTTTAGAAGTGTCTGAAGAAAACTTTCCTGATTTAACCACGTTCCAATTCCATGAATTCCCAAACCCATTCTCAGGGTTGTGCACAGCTTGTGATTACGCTAACATTAGAGTTTTAACTTGAGAGAATTCTTTCACTCTAACCCAGGGGTGCCAAAATCAGCTGCTGAAGGGTCGCAGTCCCACTAATATTAGTTTTTCCTTTTCTAACAGATCAAAATCAGCTTGTAAAGCATTGCTGATGAGCCGAGGGGTTGAAAGAGGTGTGTTAACTGAGGTCAAATCGATACTCAGTGCAGTATTGTGCCTCTAGAACTGGAGTCTGAAAGTATTGCTTTAACCAGTCTTCCATTTGAACCTACAATGCAAAAGGTGCATGAAAGGAGCATTTAATTGATGGCGAGTGTGGCATTGCCATAGCCTCAGTACTGTAGCTCACACACATATAGCCTCTCATATGGAAATAAAATCACATGCAGAAACAGGGCTGTCATGGTAACTGGAATACTTTAAAACCTGATATGTATCTGATACATTTATTGATTTTTCTTTTTCGTTTTATAGCCATTTAAATCAAGACTTATTTTTAATATACGTTTGCCTGGGTAAGCATTATGATTCAACACGAACCAGATTTGAAATGCAAAATAAAAAAAGCAATTTTACCAGTCAAGTCTAGTACAACTGGTGGCTAAATAGTGGGTTGGGTCAAACTAATTAAAACTGTAAGCAAGATGCTTACTAATAAATGACATCACTTTTACTGACCATCGAAAAGATTGATATTGGGATACTGCTGATTTTTCTTTTAGCCGAAACCATGACGGCCCTACGCACAAACCTTTATTTTTGGGACGCTGATGGAGCATGTATTGTTTTTAGTGTTTGTGTTTACATTGTTTTTATTTCATTTAGACCTTGCCACAGTGGTCAAGGCATTGAGAGCTACTGTAAGGTGGTTTTGAAGAGAGAAGGCTGTTGTTCTGATTACTGACCTTACTGTATAGTGATTATGTAAACTGTTTATTGTCTAGGATAGAGGTTTACTAATTAATTGTTGTATAGTATGATTGTAACTCATAGATGAGAATAACCTTTTCACTGTCTATGAATTATTTTGAGGTGGAATTGTCATTGTTATAGTGTATCTGTGTACAGACAAATGATGTTCATACATTAATCAGCATCCTGGGAACACTGAATATTGCTAGATATTGCAGAAGAAAAGCAGTGGTCTAGCAGTGTAGCTGCTACAAATGCATTTTTAATGCAATTTAAGATACTCATGGGGTTTTGTGTTTTTTTTCTGAACATTATGTTACATGTTCCATTTGCCATTTAAGTTTTGCTTTTTTGTTTTCTTGGTAATGGAAATATTTCATTTAATGGGAGTATGATAGCAGTCTGGATGTATAAAACCCAAGGTACATCTTAAACAGCAACAGCAATAAAAATGAAGAAATTAAAAGGACTCACCAAGAAAGAAATAAGCACAAGCAAATGAAATACAATGATGAAATGCACACAGCACGGCAACGTGCATCCTGCAGTTTGTAGTCAGCTTGGTTGGGTATGTGCTGATTCTCAGTTTTACTTTATCTTCTGGTAAAACCTTTTTTATTATGTGTCTCACAGTACTGCAAAGGTCAAATATTAGTGCCAATTTACTAATCATATATTTCATTGCTTGTCCCTAGTTTTTTTTCTGAAACCTGTAGTTAATTTCAAATTTAATCTATAAATTAGAGAGAATAAACTACGTTGTAGACCTACAAATAATATTCTGATGGTTTCATACTCGGAAGACGGGGCAAGACAAGCCAAGATATAAAATGGAGTATCAGCACATGTCCACTTTCAGCCCATTTAAATACCAATAATAATACTTTTGACTAAGCACAACACTGATTCATAAAATTCTAGTCAAAACATGTTACTTGTATTACCAGCCTGTGTTGTGCACCTTCCTTTTTATTAGTAATTGCAGATCATTCATAATTAATAGATGTGTTTAAGAATCAAGCTCATGCCGTTGCACCATGTACATGTCTTGTTCTCTCTCACTGCTTCGTTTCCATTAATGTACTGAGCAGTATTGTAAAATAATAAGTGGACTGTTGTGCATGTGGTATGATTATCGGACTGGGAAAACTGGTAGCTAGAGGTTCGTTCTGTAGCAGAAAGAACCTCGATGTTTTTTATTTTTGGTTTACTTTTTTTTGTAGCTGGTGATACTTGTGTACTTTGTTCTGTGTAATTAGAATCTAATAAGTCTATACTTAGTACAGAGTAAATGCAGTTTAGCTGTCATTCTAATTATTCTGTAACTGCTGTCATTTAACAGTCTGCCTTTGTAAGAGAGTCGTTTTTGTCTGTATTATTTTCATAGTACTAAAACTGTATTACATTTACACTGTATTTTTCTATCTATATAAAGTGACACTAGATGTATTTTCTCAAGCCGAACTGTCAGAGGTGTTGTTAAACTAATGCTATGGACTCAAACTTATAACACAGCCGAACCATTTTCCTAGTGCTCAGTGCAGGTCCTTATAGCTGGAAAGAATTTTTACCTTGTTTACATCAAATCCATTATGTATCCTTTCAGAGAATGTGAAATTTCTCTATACCATTATCATTAATGCTAGTACTTTATAAAATAAAATAATTTATAAAATAATTCCAATAGTACGCCTTGTTGAAATCACATTTGAATATAAAAAGGTAGCTTGTAATAATATTAGCTAGCAGCTATTAGATAGCATGTCATTAGCCAAGTGGCACTTTGCTAGAACTGTCACTGTGTTTTAAATCCGTTCTTACAATTGTATAAAATAAAAGTTATAAAAACTACTAAATAACTTACTGTATTTTAAAATTGCAGTGGAAACATTACCGGTTGATTTATGTGTTTTTCAGATACGAACATGGACATGCAAGGAATCTGTTTAAGATTTGCTTTTTGGAAAATCCTAGTGTGTCCAAATAAGAAATGAATACTAGTTTTACACTATTTTACCTTTTCTACTACATTACAGTAGTAGACCCTACTGGTGCATCGGGCTAGTTTTATTCATTCATTTGGCACCATCATCTAGAAAAGGGACTGGGGGGGAAGGGGCAGGGGTTGATCCACTTCAAAACAACACTTACTCACCTCACACTTTTAAATAAGAGGTTATTAAGAGCTGGCAACTTAACATCTACACACACAACTGTGCTGCCCACACTAGTTTTAGCATTAAGCTAGACAAGACCTTATCTTAAGCAGCATGATAAAATGATACCAGTGGTGAACTGACAATGTTTAGTGGACTAGTGTTCCATAATTCTTTTATTAAGCATAAAGGAGGTATTCATATATTTATTGTTTTTGCAGAGCCAGGCTGGCTTGTTACCATTCTGCCAGTCACGTTAACAGACGTGGGGAAAAACCTGACTTGCCACTGAAATTCTTCTAACCACTACCCCATGCACCCTCTCCATTTATAGCACAGGAAATGGGATTTTTGTTTTCCATTTCCTATCATTTCCGAAAAGCTAAACGTGCCTGTTTACTATTGGGAAGTGTAGGCACCCAATTACAACTTTGATCTGAATTTGTTAATCTAATAACCACCTTATATTAAACATGAAAGAGTATGCATAAAATGTTTCTGTAAACTCCCAGAGTCCACAGATTTTTGAAATGTAGACGTCAGATTAAAGTATTTTAAAGCATTAACATCTAGCAATAGTTTTGATATTGATTTTTTTTTTTAAACGATTTAACTAAAGCGTCAAGGTCCTATAAAATCCTCACATGGTCAGACTTTTCCCTGCAACAGTGTACACACATACTTCTCGATATTACATTGTCAAATATTGTAGCGATGTGCTTCTGGTTTGAATATACTTTTTATCCATCAGTTTGTCCATGTATTATTCATTTCCACTAAATATCAGAAGGTGTTAATACAGAAGTGTTGTACATTGACATACGTAACTATAACTGTGAATTTCATCTCTTCAGCTACCTGAGACTTTTATTTCTGAACAGAATGCAGCATTGCGTCATTACCGCACTTTACAATGTCACTTTTTGTGATGTCACTACAATCTGGCTTCCTGTGCAGGTTCTGCTTTAAAATGAAAGAGTCTGTCTGTGTCCACTACAGTGGAGATACGATGCGTTTAGGGAGAATAAAGCACAAGGAGGTGAACTCAGACCTTTATCAAACATATCTAACCATGTCTTCTGAACATTAGAGCAAAAATGCATCAAAAATTGTAGTTATGTCAGCTGTGTATCTTAAATTGTTCAATTTCAAATGAAAAAAATAAAGTTTATTTTAAAGATCAGAGATCGTGTAGTGTTTCACTGGTCTTATTACATTGATAAAGGAGATGTTTTGCCTATGGGTTTATTCAAAATTAACTTCGGTCATGCACAAATTACCAGAAGTCCAGGTTCTATGGTCAGATAAGAGAAAAACAAAGCTTCTGGCTCAATGACTCAATGTTGGTTTGACAGGAAGGTTATACAGAAGAAAAAGCCTCATTCTTACTGTTAAGTAAAGTATCTGTAATGTTTTAGAGCATTTTACCCCCTCTAAATACTCTGGCAATGATTTTAAGAATATATATGGACATATATAGGTGTTTAGTATGGGGGTGCAACAACTCCATGTTACCACCCATGGTTTTGAAATGGAATGTCCAATAAGCTTATTGTTTGTGGTCTACTTACTCTGTTAAACTTTGGGAAGTTAAATTAGTTATTTTCTTCTTGTTCAGTTACTGGAGGCCAGTAATATATATATATATATATATATTAGAGATGGACCGATCGGGTCTTTTGGCATCGATTGCGATCTCCGATCTCCTTTCAGGGCAATCGGCCGATAGTCGATTTCGATCGGGGTGGGTGGGGGGGGGGGGGGGGGGGGGATGACATGCAATTTTTAGCGCAAAATCAGCAGTAAATAATAAAGTAGCCAAACAATTATTTTTTTCACCCACAGGAGACATATCTTATTAGTCTAACTGACCACACACACACACACACACACACACACACACACACACAGGTTTAATGTTATCCAGTTTAGTCTGAAAAAAACTTAAAAAGAGCCTCACAGTGAAGATAAACCGAAAGCAACAGCGTGTGTGTGTGTTTCTTTAAAAAAACGCTTTGTTCACAGTGTCGCTTTAAATGATTCTGATTCAGGAGTCGAATGTGACGCGTAAGTTTCTCTCTCCGTTTTTACTGTTATTAATAAATGCTGTGGTTTTAAATAAACACCAGCTACTACAGAACATTTTGTGTGACTTTCTTACATTAAAAAGCTTCATTAAACCGCTATTACCACAGAGCGGTCACCGAGTCAGACTCGTTCCGTCTGTGGAGCTAAAAGTTCTGATTACCCTAAAAGTTTAGCAGATGATCCTGAACTAACGAATTTGGTAATGAATAAACTTTTGCCTCTGATTGGCTCTGTAACGTTTCTGTTCTCATTTACATCAAAAGCAAGAACCACTTACGAGTTACCAAACTGAGTTTGAATAATGTGCTGATAGAATCGGCTCAGATGTGACCGGGTTGTATTATCTTTTTAAAGTAAATATTTCAGTCAGCAAAATTGCATCGTATGTATGATGCACAACGTTAATTCTGTTATTTTAGGTCATGAAGAGCTTTCATGATGGTTTCTGTATGATGGTTGATGAATGGTGATGTGATGGAAGTGATAGCTCAATGGTTAAGGTACTGGACTAGTAAACAGAAGGTTGCCGGTTCAAGCCCCGCCACCACCAAGTTGCCACTGTTGGGTCCCTGAGCAAGACCCTTAACCCTAAATTGCTCATTGTGTTCAGCTCATTGTGTAAGTCGCTTTGGATAAAGGCGTCTGCTAAATGCTGAAAATGTAAATGTAAATGATGGTTCGTGTTTTGTAGCGCAAAGTCTGGATCAATTCACTGAGCTGTTAAGCTTAACATGATCTTTATATATCAAGTGATCGGATCGGCTACATTTGGGAAATATCGTCCGATCGTCGATAGCATACTGTGGCGCCGGCGAGCAGGAAGGATAGCGTCGGGGCCGCAAGTGAGCTGCCTTTGGCAGTTCACTCAGTGGTTTAGGGACAGACACCCATTCATACACACATACATTCATACAACAGACAAACATATAAGCTACTTACCAAGCCCTCACCGCAGCCACCCCACTCCCAACACCAGGATACACGGCCACGGTGAGCTTAGACACCACTGCCGCAAGGCTTTCTGGGTAAAGCCTGTGCCGACGCTACACTGCATATTTTGATTGAAAATCGGCCGATATCGATTTAAAGTCGATCGATCGCCCCATCTCTAATATATATATACAGGTCCTTCTCAAAAAATTTGCATATTGTGATAAAGTTCATTATTTTCCATAATGTAATGATAAAAATTAAACTTTCATATATTTTAGATTCATTGCACACCAACTGAAATATTTCAGGTCTTTTATTGTTTTAATACTGATGATTTTGGCATACAGCTCATGAAAACCCAAAATTCCTATCTCAAAAAATTAGCATATTTCATCCGACCAATAAAAGAAAAGTGTTTTTAATACAAAAAAAGTCAACCTTCAAATAATTATGTTCAGTTATGCACTCAATACTTGGTCGGGAATCCTTTTGCAGAAATGACTGCTTCAATGTGGCGTGGCATGGAGGCAATCAGCCTGTGGCACTGCTGAGGTGTTATGGAGGCCCAGGATGCTTCGATAGCGGCCTTAAGCTCATCCAGAGTGTTGGGTCTTGTGTCTCTCAACTTTCTCTTCACAATATCCCACAGATTCTCTATGGGGTTCAGGTCAGGAGAGTTGGCAGGCCAATTGAGCACAGTAATACCATGGTCAGTCAACCATTCACCAGTGGTTTTGGCACTGTGAGCAGGTGCCAGGTCGTGCTGAAAAATGAAATCTTCATCTCCATAAAGCTTTTCAGCAGATGGAAGCATGAAGTGCTCCAAAATGTCCTGATAGCTAGCTACATTGACCCTGCCCTTGATAAAACACAGTGGACCAACACCAGCAGCTGACATGGCACCCCAGACCATCACTGACTGTGGGTACTTGACACTGGACTTCAGGCATTTTGGCATTTCCTTCTCCCCAGTCTTCCTCCAGACTCTGGCACCTTGATTTCCGAATGACATGCAAAATTTGCTTTCATCCGAAAACAGTACTTTGGACCACTGAGCAACAGTCCAGTGCTGCTTCTCTGGTTCAAAAGTGGCTTGACCTGGGGAATGCGGCACCTGTAGCCCATTTCCTGCACACGCCTGTGCACGGTGGCTCT